>NC_056732.1:1641272755-1641435255 GCF_019279795.1 Protopterus annectens
GGTGAACACTATTGACAGGGTCGGATGTTTGGAAATCACAAGCCCATGAGCCCACAGATGGTAACAGTGGAACTGAGATCCCCACCCATGGGCAGTCACCACTGAACCTTCACAGCCCCGAAGGTGGCTGTGCTGGGGGCTGCGTAGGATGGGCAGGCTCACTCATGAGATGCGCCACTCTCGCCTCAAGCTGGCGTAGGGGATCAGCGACTGTACGCTGGATCTCCCTATGCACCACAGCCCAGACCCTTCGAAGGGTGACAGGTGGCCCTTCTCTGCCCACACTTGCATGGGGGGATGAGCCCCATCCCCTGCAGTGCTTACACCCGAAGGTGGCACAAGACCAATGGAAGAGGGGAGCCCAGGCTGGGCATCGGACCTGCTGGTGCCAGGAGCACTCGCCGGCTGAGGAGGGACAGGTGGGTCTGCTGGGACCGGCGTTCCCATACGTTCTGTGATTAGGTGTGTTTAATTACAACATACGCAAAACAGCATTCCAGATTAGTTGTAACAGCATGCAATAATATTCCCATTAACTCAACATACCAAGGGTACAACAGTTGAACAGCAAGCATAACACATGCATATATTGAACCACAGTGGTTATTCCAACAGCATGCAGGGATGTTTGGTAGCAACAGGCCACCATGATTGTGATGTTCAAACAGGGCACATGCATTAACGTGAATGCAAATATTTATAGAACAGTAGGACATATGTCCCAACAAATATTTAAGATTACACATACCCATTGAGGTGTGTAATTGCATGGTTTATGCACTTACAGTAGGGTGTAGAAAATACCTCGGTTAACATATTTTAATGACCTTTTCATCTACACTACATTCCTAGTGACTGCAAGTTTATATCCCCTACATGTATTATAACACTTGCCACCATACATTAGGTTGTGTAATGGGTTTGGCTAGTTCAATATATGCCTGACCTATATCTGACATATAAACTGTCCAGGATGCAGATGTTACTGCTACATATTTCTTGATTGCATTTATATTTCTTTATCTGCATATCTGGGATGTTTTCACATGACATTTTCAGTTTGATTTATACAGAACCCTGCATTTCTTGACACACACTCACATTTTTGGGGCAAATATAACATGCTACACATGTGCCAGCTTTAGTTATTCATGCCAGCCAGTAACTGACTGTTGTGGACTGTATATATGTTTCACAGCTACTACCACTTCCATCACCCACTTTATATGGGACTGCACAACTCTGGGTTGCCAGTACCTTTTCAAACAGTACTGTTTGTATAATGCAAGGGTACAACAACATTTCAGACTCTGTGACACAGACACACTCTGGGTTTTAGACCTTTATTAATGACATTACACACTTTTCCACAGGCTCACTCCTTTATTTGCTTTAACGGTGTATATGGTAGACATGTTCAAGACATATTATACCTTTATTAATATGTTAGCACACTCTTTTTTCAGGCTCACTCACTTATTTAATATGACAGTGCCTGCAGAGATATTATTCCAGACATATGTTACCTTTCTTAATGGGTTACTACACTCTTTTTCTGCCTCTCTGACGTTTTTATCTGACAGTACATGCAGAGGACTTATTCAGGCAATTTTATGGCTGTATTATTGGACTACAACACTTTCTTTCATGCTCTCTCCCATATTTTATATAACAATACATGCAGAATAATCACTAACCTGCCTGGTGGCGCAGCCTAACAGCATAGGCTTGCTGATTCATAGCACGGTCACCTGCAGATGTAAAGTAAATAAGGGGATATTGAGACATATCTATCCATTATACATACTCCATTATCAATTCTTACATACTGCATTCCATGGCTACATACTCAGTTGTGGGGCATCCCGCATCCCATGGGCCTCCTGTATCCACTGGTTCAGGCGGTCCTACTTTCATCTCTTCAGGTCTGCATGGTGGTGACGGACCTGCTCACCAGTCCGAGGAATACGTATGGCACTGGTGAGGTCACGAGCTAACTGGATCCAAGCATCTGCCTTGTACTCCATCCCTTGGAACTGGCCCTGCAGGAGTCTTGTCTCGTGATGGTGGACAAGGAGCCAAACCATGTATTTGGACTCCTCGATGCCCCAACATTGCGCATGGAAGCGTGTTCCCTCACCAGACATTCTAACTGCAGATATGAGCTACAATCAGTTATGGCATGTATTCCCGCCTGTGGGGCTTAAATATGCTGCATTTCCCGCACTTTTTTGGGATTGGCCGTTTTGTAAAATTCTCGGCTGACTGCAGACCTGCTTAGTAATGGTTAAATTATCATTTGTAAGTATATGAATGTTAACAGTGGATATTTCCCTTATGTTGTCATGGCTTAGTGGTTCTGTACTTTGCTTCTAATGCACAGAGTCCTGGGTTCGAACCTTGTCATTCATTTTATTTTCATACTGTCCAGACAGGCTAGGGGGTGTGGCTGCATTTAAGCAACTTTGCTCTACATTCCTCCTCGGTGCCCTACGGTGCTCTGGTTGGCGCAGCGTGCATGTCCGCGCAAACGCATTGCTCTAGGTAAAGAGCCGTTGAACTGCTGGAAACTCTATTGCACTGGATAAAGCACTGTTAAACTGTGGGCACCTCTATTGTGCTAGGTAAAGTGCTATTAAACTACGGGCAACTCTATTGCACTGGGTGAAGTGCTGCTTAACTGCAGGCAATTTTATATCATGATCCTTTAAAATATTTATTTTCTTCACTGATACATTGGCCATTTCACTGCTTTTTAGTAATGTTTAAACATATCTGTCAGGTATTATTTCATATACTGATTTAAAACATAAATATGAAGGGGAGTGGTGGGACTCGAACCATGAATGCCTCTTCTTTGTGCAAATGCTCTACCATTACGTTATTGCTATTTTGTGTGATTTGCATAAACATTCTTTCTGATGCTCTTCCATGTCTGAATTGCTAACTGCAGCTAAGCAATGGGCACACCCACGCACACACGCGCAAATACGGGCAGCTATTTTGGGAATTTAAAAAAATATATATAATATTTTGCGTTTTAGAACTATGATAGGGGTTTACAATATCAGGGAGTGTAGTGTTGGGTGAAGGGACATTTGAGTGGACTCGCTCTTGTGTGTGTGCTTTTTTTACTTTTGAAACACTTGCAGGGGCGTGGACATTTAGACTGCTCGGCAGTCCGACACACACCCTGCTTTCTTACACAGTCCGTGTAAGACTTACGGTTGAGTCAGCGTGCCCTCATGCATATTCATGCCATGCTGACATCATACCGTTCAACTGCAGCCTTCGAGTAAGGCTTATTAAGTCTTACACGGAGAATTCGTGAATCCTGGGGTGTATCTTTCAGATCCATCTTTTTTATCTGAGATGTTCTACAGTGTATATGCAGATAACTTGTAAATGGGTGGTTACAGATAAGGCATGTTTACAAAAGAACTTGACTAAGTTGACCATTTGGACCTAGGAGATTAATATACTGGCAAACTAAGCATCTGAGATTTACAAAAAGTAGAAGTAAATACAGCACACATTGACTGATTGATTGAAACTATAGCATCATTTAAGGATCTAGGTATATGGCTATATCTAGCTTTGAGTTTTTCTAATCATATAAACAAATTGGTTAATGATAGTTATACAACTGTAGATTGTAGAAAAATGTTTATAAAGTCTAGGAAATCAGAAATGATGAAATCTTTATTAATTACATTAGACCCAGACGAGTATAGAATAACAAAATGGAAACCTTATAAGAAAACAAGCATCAGTAAATTGGAAAGAGTGCATTGGAACTATACCAAATACATTAATGGATATGAATATTTAAGGTATTATGAAAGCCTAAATCATCTAAACTTGTACAGTATTTCATACAGAAATTTAAGAGGAAAGTTTATTCAATATAGGGCATTTAGAAAATATTAGCTCTAGGAATGTTTGGAGTTATCAAAAGTAGTAGAGAATCATCAGAAAACCTATGTAGATTATTTTGTAGGAATGAGAAGTGTATCAATTGGCTCTCTGAGAGTAGCTGATGATGCATGGAACAGATTACAAAATTACATTAAAGCAAGCACTAGTTTAGATATTTTTAAGAAGAACCCTGACACTTGTTATGTGAATAACTGTTTTGGTATACTGGCAGGCTAGAAGAGCATTGTTGCCTGTGCTTGAAATATTTGTATGCTTGTATCAGCAGTGTGGTTTGTACTTATACATGGTCAGGATACTGTTAGAACTGTGTACTGTATTTTATTTTCTTGTATTACCAAATATTTACAGTGATACTTTAGGAGGGAAGGGGGGGTTCAATTTGTTAAGCTACATTTTTTATTGAGTCGAATCACAGCTGTTGTCATTTTCTCTCCTGAACAGTCACTCAAAATTACAAGTGAAAAGTGCATGAATGTTCAGTTACTCCTACAACTGCCCTTATGTGTTTTGTACTTCGCTCAGGTCGCTCACATGAACAAATATGAACAGAGTTTATACTGCACCAGTTGTCATATTACAAATGTATCTATAAACAAGAGTTCCCAAGCTCTCTCTCCCTCAAGCCAGTAGATCTGGCACTGAAAAGATTGTCAACACAATCACTACACCACAAACACCACCCACACCTACACAACACACACCTACATATGCGGAGGTCCTCCACATAAACATACCCAAACAAAGGAGACTTCTGAGGCAAAAACACATGCGATCTCCACAGCTCTCCACACCACATACCACACATAGTCCACACACCTGTGCCTCACAGCTACTAAGGCTACTAAACCCAACGTATTAGTCATAGGAACTCCATTGTGAGACACACACATGTGCCTCTTATCAGGCTGGATAAGGAGAAAGTCATGGTTAGTTGTTTGTCAGGTGCCAGAATCGGCCACATCACATACGCACTCAAGTCTGTCACCAACTGGTACTGCTATGACTCTGTCATAGTCCATGTTGATGTAAATGACTATATGAAGAGAGACCTGATTGAGCTCACTGATTATGTGTCCCGGCAGCATTTTGCCGTCACTATCCCGCTTCCACCCCAGTAGTTAACTAACCAGACTCACCCCCCCTTTTGCAAATTCCTGCATCTGCCACTGAGAACCATAATGATAACAACTCTCCTGGCTTTTATCATGAGAAGGTTAGAAACTTTATAGGCTACTATTAACCGCTGTATAACTTTCTGCATTAAATGTTTCTCTGTGACATTTGAAGTGAGGTTTTCATCAAATTCTAAACCATGAGATACATAGGATATGACTAAGCCAGAAGGATTAGCAATAGGAAGAAGGGACATATTTTTGTTTTTTCTTGCTGTTCCAAATAGCATGACAGATGACTTGTGAGAGGTGACTGTCAGCCTACATGGGACAAAACAAATACCACGCAACTGCAAAATTGCTCTGCAGCTCCATGCAAAACATTAAGTGACTTTTGTGCTGAAGTAACGGCAATGTCATCATCGTATAAATTACATTTTATGTTAGCTACGTTTAAGGGGAGGCTATTAATAAACACTGAGAACAGCAAACAGAACTTTATAGAACACCTATTGTGCGAATTCCAGATTCAGATTTTTTTTTAATTGAGAATGATAAACATATGATTAAAAAGACAAATAGTTTTGAAAATGTTGTTAGCTTCATTAGATCAACCAAATTCCCTTAATTTATGGCAGAGTAATGAGTGATCAACAGTCAGAAAAGCATGCCTTAAGTCCAGAAAAATTGCAATATTTAACATATTATGGTACATGTTAGCATAGACTGAAATGTTAAGGTTATAGATGGCTGTGAGGGTGTTATATTTAGACATGAATACATATTATTTATCAGTAAAAATGTCATACTTTAGATTGTAATCTAGCAGTGATTGTAGACTGAAACATTTCTTTTCAGGATTTTGGTATGTGGACATACATTTGCTACTGGTCTGTAATCTATAGCTGCAGGCAGCAAAGAGTCTTTGAGAAGTTTATTGATGGTGAGATGTTTAAAGCTAAGGGAGGATTATTTTGGTGGGGTCAGGTTATAATATTTTAGAACAGAACATGAGTAGTTGGGAGTTATAGCTGAAGTCAAGTTTGTCCAAAAGTTATTTTATGACTTTGCTGTGTATGGCTTTAAAGGTGAATGGGGGAAGAGTCCAGTAAGGTGTGAAGTTATAAGACAGGAAGTGTACTTTCCACATAAAGAAACTGTAATGCAGTAGGTGGTAGCTGAAAAGATAAGGCTACTTTAATTGCACGTAGTACAGCTTGGTTTATAAAGATAAAATGAGCAGATTTGGGGAAAAATTTTGAAGTATTAAGTGGTTTGTCTTATAGAATTTCTTCAAATGGCTTGGTAAGTTAGTTTGTAAATTCTGTACTATACAGCCTTAGCAGCTTTACAAATGTGAATCAGTGTGAGTATGCATGACTATCCATTCCAGCTAACAGTTACCTCTAGTGTGTCCCCAGAACCCCACAGAGAGCATAGCCATGTGTGCTGATATACTGTAACAATTCTGTCACTGTGCCATAGTGTTGTTGCTATGGCAATGTTAACAATGCCTGTCATTCATCAGACATGTGCAGATAGCACAGACCATGTCCAGTATCCAGGCATAATCTCCCCTGAAGCATGTCACGCTGTCTGTACACATATGACACGGTATGGTATCACCTGCACATTAGGATAGTGACTGAGTCAGACTGTCATCCATGTTCCCAGTCAAGTTAGCCCCCCCCCCCCCAACAGCAGTGCAACCTGTTCTGCCTGTATGTGCCCTGTCATATTGAGCTCTCAAGCATGACCAGAATCACTCCTGCCTGTCCCTTATGTCCTGTCATAATGAGCCCACCTTAGCCTGTCATTCCCCTGCCATACCCTCTGCAATGTTACACACACTGTTCTGTAATAGTGGCTGTTGCTTTCATGCCTCCTACTGTGGACAGTGGTCCTGAGGTACATTAATAGTTGTCCTATTTGTTATCAGTTTGCTTAAATGACAGTAGACTCTGATAACCATTATATTCTAACTCTCTACATTCATTGTTGTAATGTAGTCTTCCAAAATATGATGACCATGTTTTTATCATGTTAAAACAAGGCTCATATCACAGTGATTATGATAAAATAGGTGATTTAGCATCACACTACAGGTGCATTGTGCTACTGTTAATGATCAGTGTGCTACCCCATTGCCTGTCCTGCTTTTTCACAGGTGGGAAGGTCATGTAAGGTACACAGTCATGTGAAGCTGGACCATACTAATGTCACTTTGAACTGTGCTGCTGACCATGTCCATCATCCTACTGCTAAGGTGCATGACCCTACTCTGCTGACCGTTAATGTACATCATGTGCTGTTTGCTCTCTGTGGCCATGCACCGCAGCTACCATTTTTCTCTTAAACCT
Organism: Protopterus annectens; assembly: GCF_019279795.1. Taxonomy (NCBI): domain Eukaryota; kingdom Metazoa; phylum Chordata; order Ceratodontiformes; family Protopteridae; genus Protopterus; species Protopterus annectens. The sequence continues at coordinate 1,641,280,167 of NC_056732.1, forward strand.
AGCAAGCACCCATGGCCTTAGCAGGCAAAGACTCGAGTGGGACTCCCTAAATTGTCTGACATAGGAGACATCTAGGCTGTCTGGGCAACAGTCACAGTGCATTTTTACTGGTCATTTCTCCAGAAACTAAGTTCTCTGCAATCCCCAGGCTTGCCTTCCTGCAAGGTGACAAGGATGACTTGCTGGGCTCACTAATAGCCTCTGTTGCCAACTGTTGGGAAGGTAAATGCTTTTAAACTGACAGTAGACAAATGGACACTGCTCAGTCACCCCTTGTAAGGTGCAGAGGCTGGTGAGGACCAAAGAAGACCAGCATTTCAGTGCCCACAGTGGTTCTGTGAAGCACATCCTCATGCAGACAGACAGCCCTGACCATCAGTCCATCAGAGGTGGAGGTCACTCATGATGACAGCCACAAAAGTGAGTGATGTCTGGGTCATCTCTTCCTATTCTCCATCATTGTGTTCCCCTTCATCTTGTGTTACATTGTAGCCCCTGTAGTTGCCCACTGTCTGCCAGTCAGCATCTTTCCACTGTTGCCCCCTTACAACCTCCCCTATCATTCTTTGTCTGTGTTTTATGTTTGCTTGTCTGATTCTACTTTCTACCTTATACCATCTTACCTTAACCCACAACTTCTGCTTGCTACTTTACCTTCAATCTTTCATAAACAAAAGAACACCTGTCCTAAAAAATAGTATACCTTCCCCCAACACCACTGTTCCCTTCTTGTTGCGTATTCTATATTCCTCTACTTTCACGTACCCATTTCTAACTGCACTATCTCCTCATTTCCCCATTTATATGATAGAATTATTTGACACTTTGCTTTGGTGCCCTTATATGGGATCTCTCTTGTGCCCATGTATTTGCCATTGGGCTTTTCAATGCATACGTCAGCGTGCATGATATTAGGTATGCAATCTATATGCTACTATTCCCAGGTCATGTGATCATCATAATGTGGTAGGTTCAGTTGCATAGCTCCAGTCATTATCACAGCTGTGAAGACGTATTCTTCAGCCTTATTCCTGTGCATATGCCAGCACTTATACATCCTAACCCCCATCGGACCATGCCTCATTACCTTCATCACACTGTTTACAAAAGCGTAGTTCCATATGTATGTTTCTGAATTCCTCACCTAGTCTTAGTTTAGATTTCAGGATATCACATCAGTCACCTAATATTTCATCCATCATCCATCAGGCTTTAATGCTGGGCAGAAAGCAGACATGAACAAAAACTTGTTAAGCATTACCTCTCACTTTCCTCACAGTATTCAGTGAACTATAGGTATTCCGTGTCATATGCAAAAACAGCCAAAGTCAAACTCAGATCGTACTTGAAGAGTTGTTTATTTATTTATTCGACATTTGTTAACCAGGTTGGTCCAACTGAGCTCAAGCCCATTTTCAGTGGAGACCCGAGGAGAAAAGCTCCAGTAATAGATGTACAATTATTATTAAAAAAGAAAAACAAACAGCACAAAGAGCTACAACAGCAAATAGTTTTTACAGGAAAATCTGTATTTCTACAGGAATAATAACATTTTAATGACTAGACATATAATAGTTAACAAAAAAGTTTTTTTACAGGAAAAATATGTATTTTTACAGGAATAATAAAGTCTAATGAGTAAATATATAATAGATACCAGGTGTGGGAGAGACAAAAATAGGTGAGTTCATAGTTCATGGTTCATAGATAAATTTTAAATATTGCATTATTTTAATCTGTAATATTTTCATCAAATGAAAATATGTTGGCTACTTTATTTTTGCTACTTTTATTGCTTTAGTGTTATTTTTTACAGATATTAGGTGGTTGAATAATAATTAGTTCATAGTACTAATGCTGAATTCTAACAGCATGCTTCTGCAAGCATGACAGTTTTTCCTGCTTGTTTCCTCAGTATTGTCTTTCTTGTTTCCTGAAATGCTGAAATTCAAATAGATTTTATGTATATACTATAAATATTGTAAACAACTTTGGTTTAACTGCTAGTATTATCTCTGCAATATTGTTCTGTGCATAAGACTCTGTCACAAGCATAGGGATCTGCTTTACAGCTATTAAAAACATTTGGTTTTGTATTTATTCTTATGTACTGCATGCTTCCCAATTATTTATGTCATTTGCTTTTGTTTCTGTAGTTTTAGGTTGTGCCTGAAAAAGACAAGCCCAACTATCTGGTTACCAAATAGTTAATAAATAAATCAATAAATAAATAAGCACCAACAACCCAAACTTCAGTTTTAAATGATACAGCTTTTTGTCATAAGGGAAAAAAAAGCATAAAGATAATAAAAAAAGCAATAAGTGTTCACTAATAGTCTGCCCTCTGTATGTAATACTGTCATCTAAACAACAATCAGTTGTCCAGTTTGGGCTGTTAAACATTGATTTTGAGAGTATGTTATTCAATGCTAGTGACAAATTGGTCCATGAAGCTCTGGCCTCCTGCAGTCAGCAGGACTGAGGCATAGTCTTAATGACATGGAAGGGTCACACTGGCATTTACCAGGCCTTTACTTGGATAATCCATGTCCCCAAGGAATTACAAAGCCACTGCTCATGCAAACCCTCCTACAGTAATATAAACAGGGCCTGGGGGTTGTTTATCTTGTACAGATCATGAAATAGTTTCTACCACTGACTGTTTGAAAACATAATAACCTTTAGCTGGTTTGTTGTCTTAAGCAGTCAAATCCCATTATAATGTCCCATGACACTGGCTGAGCTGACATCCAAGTTTTAAATGTAGGGAACTTTATTGCAAGAAATGTTCAAAGAGCTTTTTTGCTTATTTATGTAATTCAAAAGTAAAACTGGTCAGAGAAATTGTAAGTTAATGGCATGAGAGAAGGCAAAAAGCACTTGAATGTGAACTTCTAGGTGGAGAAAAATAAAAAAGGACTGAAATGGTCTAGAATGCATTACAGGAATATTTATTTCTACCACGTCGAGTTGCACACAGATGGCTAAGCCAATAATAAAAGCAAATCTTGAGTCCTGTCAATACAAATTATTTTGGCTTGTGTTTGAAGAGGTAGACCATTTCCTGCCTTCTTGGTATCATTTTAGAGTTTAACAGCATCACATTGTTTATATTAAGTCTAAATTAAGGGCCCCCTATTGAAATTGTGAGAACAAACAAAAACTGAGTTAAGTTGAGAAACCATGAATTAATTCCAAAACTCACTGTTAATGTTTTGAAATGATTTTCAGGGGGCTCTCTGCATCCCCACCATGAGCGGCTGCACCACCTACAACATTACTATTGATATATATACTAATTTTGAGATTGTAGCACCTCTGTAAAGGGGAATGCTCTGAAATACTTCAGTCTTTGATTTGTAAGTACATGACTTATAAGTGTTTGACTTATATGTTCCCCCACCCAGTTCACAAGTTTGTTCTGCTATTCTGAATATTGCAATTATGGTCCTTCAAATTTCAGGGACACCCTATATTAATCAAGCTACGTTATAAGCAAATACTATCTTCTTAAAAGAGGGCAATAAAAAGCAGCAGAAACCACAATGCAGATATTTTAAATATTTTATCATTTACTTATGAGAAGCTGAACCTGAAATTTGTTAAAATCATTTTTTTACAAGTTATTAAACCTAAATGTTCATAATTATCCCACCAGATAACCTAGTTACATATCATTCAGCTAGAGTAAGAACTTCTGAGTTTAAACTTATAAAAACAAACTCAGTGATTCGGAAGTACATAGAAATAGGGGCTATTGCATTACTAAAAATTAATTTTCTGGGGGGCTAAGAGTTTATCCTATTTTCCATGGTGAAGCCACCCTGCCCATTTTAGCAACCAGTTTACCTTCATAATAACCATTCCCTAACATTCAACACAAAACAGCTCAGACACTCACCTTCCACACACATAAACGTACACAAAACAGCTCAGACACTCACCTTCCACACACATAAACGTACACATACACACACAAAAGCACATGTGCACACATTCATCATATGCATACACACACACACACACACACACACACACACACACACACACACACACACACACACACACATGCACACGCACACACATATACACACAAATTAAATTTATCCCATTACCTAACCCTTACCCTAATGTTAAAAATACACACTCACACACTCAGCCCCACCACAGACCCACTTACCTTTGTTGATTAACATGGAAGTTACCTCACATCACATTCACACAAACAGTCCTTCTCACAAAACACAAAATAGACTGCAGTTCACTTATGTCACACAAGTTAGTGCCAACCAAGTGATCTGCAACCATATATATTTATATTATATATTTCTATAGCTATCTATATATATATATATATATATATATATATATATATATATATAAGAAATATTGTATATTTATTTATTTGACATTTGTTTACCAGAGTTGTCTGACTGGGTTTATAGAACCCGTTTTCAGCAGAGGCCTGGGGAGAAAAGATCCACATACAGTACAATACAAATACAGTATAATCCAATACAAATGACATGAGAAAAATTATAGAAAAATAAGTAAAGAACATAAACTATATTACAAGATGTTACAAGATATACATGTCTAGACAATTCTAGAGTTAAACCATTATATACAATAATAGTCACTCTCACCATATACATAGCCTATGAGTAGATAGTGTCCAAAAATAGTATGTAGGTAGCGCAGTGTATGACCCTGACTGTTATAGTACATGAAAAAATAGAATGTTGGTTTCAGTAAGGAAAATACTAGCCAGAAAGTTAGTGATGCAGAAAGATAGTGAGAGAGTTAAGGAGAATAGAGGCATTAGTCTGAGCAGTAGCTTAAGGATATAGTATAGAAACAGAGAAGCAGATAGGAGAGCCTTAGTATCTTGCAGACTGTGAGGGAGTGAAATGTGACAGAAGAGGAGGATGAGGCTAGTGTGGAAGAAGAGGAAGAGCTGAGCATTAGGCAGAATTTATGCAGGAGCAGAGCCATGTATTTTTGAAATGATTCCTTTTAAAGAGGCTTTGAAATGGGTTAGGCCAGGCATAGACCTGGTAGCTAGAGGTAGTGAATTCCATTGTATAGAGACAGAGTATGAATACAGAGAGTGACCTGGTTTTCTTGTGGGTTTTGAAATAGCTAAGAGATTTTTGTATTCTGATCTTAGGGATCTATTTGGTGTGTGAGGTGCAACTAGACTGGCTAGTGCAGGGCAGGCAGCAGACGTGAAAATAAGGTTGTGCAAGGTGGATAGCTGAATAAAGGCAAGTTGGTTGGGGAGTTAAAACCAATTTAGTTCTAGTAGTGGTTTACAGTGATGTGTGTGATATTTAGAGTTTGTGGCAAACTTTCCAACTTTGTTGTTGCACTGTTCCATCTTGCTTAGGGTAGAAGTTTGTAAGTTAGTTAGGAGAAGGGCAACGTAAAGAAGGGAGGGAAGTAAAAATGTTTTAGCAAGGGTAGTTTTGGTTGCTGTAGTAAAGAAATGTTTGCTTCTATATCACAGTCCCAGGTTTTGATGATTTTTCTTTATATTTTGCTATATAATGAAGGTCAAATGAAAGTTTATTGTCAATGATTAACTCCTAGAATTTTGGTTTACTCCACTATTTCTATGACAGTGTTGTTAGATGCAAGGATGTTGAAATGATCAGTGACAGGGGAGGTATTTTTGGGATGAATGAGTACCAATTTAGTCTTCTTTGGAAAGTGGCAGTAAAGGAGTGATGAGTTTTTGAAAGCAGTTCTGGTAGTGATTGAGCAGTACAAATTATGGTGGAATCATCAGCATATTGAATGAGAATTCCAGGGTGAAAGGCAGTGAGAAGGTTGTTTGTGAAAACACTGAAGGGTAGAGGTCTGAGGATGGAGCCTTGAGAGACTCCAGTAGGGTTGTGGAGAAAGGGTGAGAGTTCATTAGATCATTTCACTTCTTGTTTACGATCCTTGAGGTAGCTCTGAAACCATTTTATTGTGTTACGTGAGAAGCCTAAGTTAGACAGTGTGTTTAGTAGTAGGGGTTGAGACACTGTGTCAAAGGCCTTGCAGAGATCAAGGAATACTGAGGCTGTATAGCATCCAGCGTCTCTGGCCTTGTTCACAGTGTCTGTAAAGGATAATAGGGCTGTAGCTGTGCTGTGGCTGGGTTGGAAACCATGTTGTTTTTTGGTTAAAAGATTGTTTTGCAATAGATATTGTATTAACTGCTGATGGATACCTCTTTTGAGAATTTTGGATATGGGTGACAAGATGAATATAGGACGGAAATTGGATGGTTCAAAAGAGTTGCATCCTTTGTGGATGGGGTTGATGTGAGATTGTTTCCATATGGTAGGTACTTTGATTCAGATAAAGACCTATTTATAAGGATACTGATTTGGTGGGCAATTTGGTTGGCAGCCAGTTTGAGGTATCAAGATTGGGGTGGGAGGTTGGTATAATGATTAAGGTGTTTACCTTACAGATACAAGGTGCATGGTTTGATTCTCACTTGGGATAATTGGCTAGGCTTGAAATGGCCCACAAGGGCAGTTAGCCTATTACTAATCTATGAACCTATAATCTAAGATTATCAGTTGAGGTGGAGCAGGTTTTTAGTTTTTGTAGCAGTTTTTTAATGGTGTCAGTGGGTATGGGCTGACATAACAATGGGGTTTGTATGACACTTAGTTGAGTAGGGGGGTTATTAATGATAGGGTTAAAAGTAGTTGATGGTCTAGGGTTGGTATCTGAATAGGTTGAAGGGTGGAGTGGGTCCAGAATTAGGGGTGTTAGTTAGTAGGTCTGATATTGATTTTATGAAGTTCTGTGAGATTCAAACGCCACCCTCCCACCCCTAAGTTCTTGTTAAAGTTTTCAGCTACATGAGATGGAGGGGGTATCAGGTGATGGGGTGTGCTCTCTGTTTGTTCCAGGGTTTAGCGGAGAATATATGGAGTGCCAAAATTTTGTGGGGTTGATTTTATGCTGGTGTTGAAGCTGTGAATAGTATGACTTCTTATCTCTTTTGATTAGTTTTGTCACTTTGTTACATAGTGTTTTGAAATTGACATGATTTTGTTCATTTTTGTTTAGTTTCCAGGTTATCCAGGCTAAATTCCTTTGCCTCATCAGATGTTTACATTCCTTACAGAGCCATGGTACTGATTTCTCTTTGATTTTTTTCATACAAATGGGAGCTAGGGTATTAAATATGTGAAGGAAGGTGTTATTAGAATATAGTACAGCATCATTGAGGGAAGTAGTTTAAGGGCTGTCCAATCTACTCCATGTAGGAGATTGTTTAATTTATGCTGGCAAAAATTAGTTGAGTTCCTAACTGATTTTACAGTGTGTACTCTTACTTGTTGGGAGTTTGTTCTATGGAAATAAGCTGTCAGATGATCACTCAGGGAACTAGACAATGTACCAGAAGAAGGGTAATTGATGGGATGGGACACTAGGATCCAGTCTAGGGTGGATTGGCAGGTAAGATCCTTGCTGTATTTTGTTGGAGTATTGATAAGCTGAGAAAAAACATTTTATATTATTTGTGGGAGAGTTGGAAGCTATGGTTTGTCAATCTATATTTATGTCTCCTAAGATTATTGTTTCGAGGTTTATTGTTTGGGATGTCCAGGATAAAATATTTTCCAACATTGATATATTGTGACCTGGTGGGATATATATTACTATTATGCAAATTATTTTTGATGTGTTCAGGTTCAAAAAAAGATTAGTACCTCAGCATTAGAAAAGATGGGTATGTTACTGGTGTAGGGTGTGATGTTGAGTGTAGACGGATATAGAAGAGCTATTCCTCCCCCTTTTTTAGATCTATCTTTTCTAGTTATTGCAATGTTTGGAGGTATTATTTCTGAGTCTTTTACACCGGGGTGTAGCCATGTTTCTGTAAGGGCTAGTGTGTCAGGATTATTTTGATTAATCCAGTCACGCAGTGGGACTATTTTATTACATATACTTCTAAGGTTCAGTGTAAGTATGTTTAAATCTTTGGGGTTACTCTTGTGGTTAGGATTAGAGGGTGGGCCAGGGTTAGGATGTATGTCTCCACATTTGAGTAGGTAGGTAATGAGGAATGAGTACCATGGGAAGTGTTTTTTTATTCATAGGTGATGGTACTGGTGTCAAGTGTGATTTCACAGGAGGTGAGGAGGCTAATTTGTGGCTTGAATAATATGGGAGGGTATAGGGGAACAGCTGGGAGGAGATATGTGAGAAGCTATGTTGTTTATTGGGGTGGTGGTTGGAGGAGGTTGTTGATGTGTATTGGTGTGTGGGTTATGCAAGGATATAGCTGTAGTAAGGTTGAGAATTAAGAGTAAAGAGGTTAGAAAAGTTAGAAGGAGCATGTCAGCTGTGATAGTGGGTTTAAAAATGGTAAAAGTGGTACTTATGTGCTAGAATGTAATATCAGGTATAACTAGAGCTGTATCTTATCTAGTGATATGTGAGCATCTTAAGGTAAGGTTGGAAATGTTGTGACTTCAGGGTGGACTTTGACAATTTGGTTAGGTGTTTTGCCTTGTGGTTTGTGATAAGGAGGGATGGGGGAGAGAAAAGAGAATGCCAGTAGTAAAACAATGATGCAATGTTAGTTTGGTGTCTGTATAGCAGAAGGGAAGATGGTAAGCCTGGAGTTATGTAGTATAGTTTGAGGTAGTGATTGTATTGTGATGGTGAAGTAGAGTAAGATGAAAAGAATTATAATAGAGGGATGAGAGTTCAAGGTGATGGATGTAAAGGAAAGCAGATAAGTTTGGTTAAATAAATGCAAGTAAAATGTGAATGAAATGCGGGTGTGGACAAAGTAGAATTGTATATAACTGGATAATAGAAATGGGGGGAGTGGTTTGCATGGGATCTGAGTAGAGGTGTTAGCTGTAGGTGAGATATGGGGCAGGGCAGGGGAGCAGAGTGAGTGGAGTAAAATATTTAAAACTCAAAATATCTATAAAAAAAAAAACAAAACAAAGAAAACTCATAATATCGAATTACAAAATATCTAATAATTCTATCCAACTAAAATACTGTATATCATCCACCCCCAAACAGAACATGAGAATCAAGTGTTGTCTTGATTGTGATGCTGTTAGGGAAAAGGTTTTTAAGTAATATAATGTGTGGGTGTTGCAGTCATGAGTGAATTCTGATAATTATGAACTGCCCACAGGTAAGAGTACTGCAAGCTATGTCTGACTTTTAAGCTAACATATACTATAGTGTCTATGTATTGTGGAGCATGTATAATGTAATTTGTACTTTTCTTGTTAACTTATTCCTTTATGAAATAACTATTCCTTTATATATAAACTTGGCTAGCAGAATGCATGTATTTTGACTAGTAGAATATATGTTGTGAGTCCTAGCTGGTACTACATATATAACTTTGGGTGCACAAAGCTGGAGTCAGGACAAATACAGATATCCCTAGGACTATCAGTCAGTCTGACAGATGTTATTTGAATCAGCTTTACTTTGTGGACAGATTGGTTTATTGCCAGTTTTCCCATTAGAAATTAAATATGATGGTGTAGCATACCTCTCAACTGTCCAGATTTCTGCAGAATTTCCAAGTATTTTGCCTTGTGTTTTTGGACTGTTCCTCATAAATTTTGTGTTTTTCTGACAAATCATTGAGGACTGAAGTCACTAAATAATGACAGACTTTTGGGTTTTAGACTTCATATCCTTCAGAATATGCATGCTAAAGCAACACCTTTTATTCTAGTATCTTTCTATGTTAATAAGAGTGATATTTAAAATGTTTCCCTATTTTGGGAGTTTGTTCCCACATTATTTTTGGCTGTGCCCAGATTTTTTATGCTAGGAGGTTGAGAATATGGGTGTATACAGCAGAGTATGACATAGCCAGCTGAGTGCATTTGTAAAATAAAGATGATCATCTGCAAAAACCAAAGTGATTTTGTTTTCTTTCCTAGGATGTGCTAAGAGAATCTCTTTCTCTCTCTCTCTCTTGGGAGATCCTACATGTTGAAAGAGACAGAAGAAGATCTGAGAGTATGACAGTGGAGTACAGAGAGAAAAGAATGGACATAAAGACAAAAAAAGAGGCAATTCATGGGAGAAAGAATAGACAATGAAAGACATATGACAGAATGGACATTAAAAAATAAGGAAAGTGAATTGATCAAGAAAGTATTCGTCTGGAGGCAGCATACAAATTCTTTGATGATTTAAGCAGGTCCAAAATTAATAATGATAGTAATAAGTAAAGACATCATCAGGATGACGAGAAGTGGATAAAAGCTGAGTGCAAAAACTCTGACCATCAAATGTATATTTATTGATGTATGAATATATACTTAAGCTGCAAATTCATTGTGTCAGTCCTGAGTCTGACCAAAATGTCAACAGAGTTATGGAAAATGGACACCAAGGACAACCAGTAGAGAAGATTAACTAGAAAAAAAAGGGAAATTGGATACTATGGAAGCAAGGAAATTTAAGGGAAAGGACAAGAAGAGAGAAAACCTAGTTTACGAATCCCTCTACACAGATAAGGGCAAGACCCAAGACATGAGAGCAGTAAGAGAAGGGACCAAGTATAGGCAGTTGCCCAAGGACATTAGATTCAGCCAGGTAAGGTCACCTGGGGTGTAGCTCCAGTATTGCTGGTGATGGGAGAGGAAGGGGGACATGAGGCGGAGGGAAATGGAGGCAAGAACAATTACTAGGAGCACAGAAGAGGTATCGCAACCCAAAAAGCGATAGAAGATGCACAACAGGATGCACAGAATACAAGGAGATATACAGCTACTTCAGGGAAGTAAGAAAAAAGTAAAGAAACAATCCAAGATTCTAAGTACAGAATTTCACAGAGGTGAAATGGACAGTAAACCAGGAAAACAAAAGGGAGAGGTGGTGATAGTATTCAAGAGAGGACTACAAGCTTTCACAGAGAGAGAGTGCAGAAAAGCAGAAAGGGAAGATGGTGATTTGGCAAGGAATAATTGGTGGGAGGGGGTATGTTGGACAATAGATAATATATATGCCCTAAATAAAGATACAGAATGATTTTATGGGTAATACATTCAGAAGTGGAAGCAGATATAAAAAGGATTTCAAATAATAGGGGAGGCTAAAACATCATCAGACACTGGACATAAACAGGCTCTTTGGCAAAAGAAAATAGAATCAAAAATTGAAAGAGGAGCTAGAGAAGAAGATGAAGCAATGAGAAACATGGGGACCCGGGAATTCCCAAATATGAAGGTCACAGGAGAAAAAATAATAGGCACAAAGAAAGAGATCAGAGACAAATCTCGGGACTTCTATAAAGGCATTTATACAAGGCAGGATCCCAAGAAAGAAGAAGAATGGTTTGGGTGAAATCAGTGGAAAGAGAGTTCAGATTGACAGAGCAACAAAAGGAAGCTGTAAACATGTGGATAACCCCACAGTCAATAGAGACAGTGCAGACAATGAAAGGGAGAAAAGTTGGTGGACTTCCTGTGGAAGTCTACAAATGGGGGGGAGTCTATGGGACACTTTGAGAGATGACAATGAAACAATAGTGATAACAGGAGAAATAGCAGAGCCAATAAATTGGGACAAGATAATGATAATTCAGGCGGGGGTCAGGACAAGAGGTGGGAAACTACAGACCTAATGTCATTCACAGACACAAATACAGACACAGACATATAAATAATAGAGAAGGTGATAGTAACAAGTTTGGACACAGTGCTCCCAGGATTAATAGAAGGGCAAAATGGCTTCATCTAGGGCAGGACAGTGGAAACTGATATATTTTATGAGAGAAGCAGAACAAGAAGGAGAGAAAGCAGGGATGGATGTTTTTCAGTCTACGAAAGGCTTTGGATATGGTGAGATGAGAATTTCTGTGTCTGGTGCTGATATATAAAGGAATGGGAGGTTCAAGCCTTGTACATGCAGACAGTGACAGAAGTTCTGGTAAATGTGTGTGTGGGGGTCTGACAACCACTTCAAATACACCACCGGTAGCAGGCAAGGGTGTCCACTATCTTTGGGACTCTTCATCCTAGTGATAGAAGAACTAGCTAAGGAGGTAAGAAGTAGTCTAATAAGGTTAAATAAAGTAAGGGAGGGAAATTAGGGTTTCTGCTGTATGTAGATGATTGTATGCTGATGTCAAAAGACATACAGCATGCATAAAGAGAAGCTTTGGAAGTGTTCCACATGTTCAAACTGGAATCATTTCTAAGGTGCAATATAAAAAAGATGCAATTTCAATTTATGAGTATGGGGCAGGAAAGGCAAAAAAAGAAGAGGGTTTATAAAGGAGAAAGTGTACCCAAAATATATAGATGTAAGCACTTGTAGCATGGTGCGAGACACAGTGAGAAAAATATTAGATGGTAATGACAGTCAAAATAACACAGACACATCAAAGAGGAGAACATTCATGATGTTAGGTAGGGTAAATGGAATCACGATGATGGTCCATCCCAGACACATCAAAGAAGGAACATCCATGATGTTAGACAGGGTAAATTAAATCATGATGATGGTCCACCCCATGGTAATACAGATTCTACAGAATTAGCCAGCTGACTCATAGGAGATAACTCACAATTCAATCCAAAATGAGATAGAAGAATGAGAGGAAAAATGGAATAGCTAGAGGTTACAGAGAGAAAAAAAAAACTAATACTGACAAGAAATAAAGGAGGATGCTGACTCACATGCACTGGCCTATACCCTAATAAGGTGGATGGACTATAGTAGCAAAGGAGAACTGACAAGAAGGCAGAGACTAGGGAATGGAAGATGGAACAAAAAGTGAAGTTGGAAGAGGATTTGAAAAGATTGGGAAATGTAAAATGTTGTTAAAAAAAGATGTATGGGGAAAGGAAGGAGAGAAATTACAGGAAAGAAAGAGATAAATCACAAGCCTAGGGAATACACAGAGAAAAGCAAGTGGTGAAAGAAGAGGTAATGGAAACAGAGGCCATTAATGACGTACAAGAACCGGGAGACATATATGACCTTACACAGGGAGCCTGGCAGACATGGTGTAGGCTCGAACAGGAATGGCTAAAGTAATAGAAAAAGAAAAGGACAAGGACAAGGCAGGCAGGAGAACATGGCACCACGGAGGAAATGGAAAAGTACTGGCAAGGATAGAGTAAGGAAAATATATGATAACTAAAGGAAAAGTACAGCACAGATTACATGGAAAGGGATAAAGAGGGCATGGAGAAGGAAGCAGAAAGGAAGGAAGGCTGGTGGAGGGACTTGTAGAAGGAGATCAGGACCTGCGATGACTCTACGGATGGTACTCACCTGGCTGATGGTACCCACACAAGGTAGGAATGAAAATTCAGACTGCCAAAGATGTGGGCTAAAACAGCTAGACACACATGTTATGGGATGTATATGGGTCAGAGGCATATGGCAACAAACAATAGTATATATTGCAAAAAAATGGGAACCAGGCCTGGGATTTTGCATGTGGGAAATAAACAGGAAAGAGTTGTGCAGAACGGGAATGAGAGGAGAAAAATAAAATAATTTCAATAGAAACAAAGAGTATTATAGCAAGGGAATGGAAGAAAGAAAAAAAAGCATTACTGAAGAGAAATTGGACAGAAAATTCCTGGATGTGGCCAGGACAACCCTGAAGCAGAAGAATAAACTGGGGAGAAGAAGAGGGGATGGCAAAAAATACAAATGGTACAAACACAAGAAGAAACAAAAGCTACTTGGAGAGTGCCTAGGGATAAAGCCCTGATGTTGGCCCTGGTGACCCAAGTTTGATTAGCCGCTCGTGTGACTGATGGTGCAGCAGGGAGGGATGAATATGCCTGGCCTGGGTGGAAGGGCATTCATCGTTGACTCTCCCTCATGGAAGGCATGGTCGAAAGAGGGAGTTACCCTCAGATGTAATCAATTAGTGCAGGAGGGAGGTAGGGAAGAGAATGAGAAGGGCATATAAAGAACCCCCCAGCATGGTTGCAAAGATGGCTGTGTTCCCATGATGCTCTTAGTCTCCACAACCAGCTCCAGTAATACCAGAGTAAGTCTTGGGGGTTTAGGAGATAAGCTGCTAGATGCAGCGAGAACATGGGCACTAGGGGGCCAGGGAAGTTAAATGATGTCCCAAGGGGACCAAATAAATAAAAAAAACAAGAGGAAACAAGGGGAAAAGGAGAAACACTGGATACACATAGGAGACATATAGGCAAACCATTGATATGTATAGTAACTGTATAATGCATGATGATTGCACACTATGTAAGTAGATGGCATATAATAAAGTTTATTTTTCTGTCCTTAAAAAATTCACATGATAATGGAGTACTTGAGTTCCACTATCCTACAGGCTGTCCAAATTATTTATATTATCTTAAAGCATAGAGAAGACAGATTACACTAGCTAGTTCTGTGATGACTTAAAAATAAACAAACTGACTAAAATTTTGTCTGGCACCTCTTAATTTAGTGAAACCATAAGTATAATTCTGCAAAAATGGCAGTTTACAGACGAAAACTAGGATTGTGGAATCAGCCTCTGTTCTTATAGTTAAATCAGGTACAGAGATTGACATCATCAGCCAAAACAACCAACAAAATATAAGCTTTTTTTCAAAAAAAAAAAAACACTTAAAAACAAATCATGCCAAAAATTACATCTACTTAGGAGGTGGGCTGAAGGTAAAAAGGGGCAAATTCTATCTTCTTTTTAACTCAGCATCTCCTGAAAGCACTGGAATTTAATGGAAAAGTGGCATGAAGCAAATGAAAGTGAGTCTATATTATATGATTGACGGTTTAAAACTTCGACTGTCATATGATCAACACCATATGAGTGAAGTTTTAAAACTTCGAACAAATAATAACAAAATTTAAAAAAACAAAAAAACTTACCTGGATGTTCCGGGCAGGGGGGCAAGCCCCCCTGCACCCCCCCATACCCCGCTACTTAAATATACCAACTCCGAGATCGCACTACATTAAAGTAAAGGGAAATATTCCCTAAGGCAATCTCCACTGAAACTAGTGAGCTTTCAAAAGTTTACTCATACGTTGTCGACCATATGAGGCTCGAACTTTTGAATACTCGTAATTTCTACTGGAACCCATGAAACGGTATACAGGTTGTTGATCCCACTACATAAAGAAAGCATTTGCCATAGAAAAATAATCTTTCAATTACTAAAGTTTCTGCCACAATATGCTAAAATGAACATGGCAAAAATGATGAAGCAGCTCATTTTGGCTAGCCTGAGGTCCATTTATATGCAGATATCTTGGCTGAAGGTATCACATGGAGGTGAACCTTTGCATAATTAGAAAACATTATTTGAATAATGCCACTATAACTGTCTGCTATTAAGCTGTTACAGTTATTAAAATGTAAGATAATACATGCTTATACATGACATATAATAATTAGGGTATTTGCCTCCCATGCACAAGGTACAAGGTTTGACCCTGACCTCTAGCCAATACCTGTGTGGAGTTTGTATGTTCTCTCTGAGTCTCTTTGGGTTTCTTCCCACCTCCCCAAAATATGTTGGGTGTTTCCAGTTCAAACTCACAAGAACAGAGTTGTGGGCAGCAACACAGATTTTAGATGGTGCTTATCAGGGGGAATAGTTGTGCAGACCAACCACTTTGGGCATCAGCTGTGGTGCTCAGTATCCTCTAGACAGGACACAGATCACTGACTGTATGCCATATCAGGGGCTAGTCACATGACAGTGCTGAAATTGGCTCTAGGTGATTGGTCACATTGAATAATGTTTCCAAAAATAGGTGTTTGCTTGTAGTAAATGGGTTGAGAGCCTGGCCTACTCCAACCTATGCCAGGGTACCTATGCTAACGGTGGGAGAGATTTATATGCCCCTGTTTTCCAGTGTGGGCCCAGTAGCCCTGGGTCAATAAGCTACTGGCCAGCTGGTGTCCAGTTACTGAGAAAAAATGGATATGAAAACAAATTAACCTGCCAAACATGAACTAAGGATTGCTATACTCAATATAGATTCACTGACAGGATGTGGATTGTTAGTAGTTGACAGGATGACATTATGGTAAAGGGGAGGCTGGACATTCTCTGAATTCATGAGACAAAATAGAAGGGCAGTGCAGCAAAGTCTCTTGCCTTGGGATCCAGGCAAGTCAGGGCGAGGGCATAGTAGAAATGGTGTGGGAATAGTGGTGAGGGAGAGGTTTCAGAAGACAGTGAGGGAGTTAATCACAATTAGTGACAGTCAGACTCCATTGTACATATGGGACAGTAATCATAATCACACCCTGAGCTACACAGCAGGGTAGTGACTGTGAGGAAAAGAGTGCATTCAAGCAGCAGTTGTGGGGCCTGTTGGATAAAGCAGGACAACATGAGTTGGTGTTGATAATGTGGGATCTGAATGCAGATAATGTGAGAGAAGAAGAGCCACTTTTGAGATTTTTAAGTATTTTTTCTCTAATGGGACAAAAAGAACAGTATATGAGGACTGCCTGGATCCACATGGGTGGGGCAACAGGAATAAAGAAGGAGAGGCTATTCTAGACTTCTGTCTAGCAAATGGATGGATGGTAGTCAGCACATGATTTATCAAGAGAAACTGTCATAAAATCACATACAAGAGTGGCCAGCATGCAACTCAAATAGACTTTCTCCTAGTGAGGAAAGGGCACTGGGGTAGAATCAGCGATTGCAAATTCATCTCTGGTGAAACAATCAGCCCACAGATTAAACTACTGGTTACCAAAATAAGCTGTAAGCAGTGGTCAGAGATTGCTCTAAGGTCAACATAGACTAAGCTGAAGACCTGGAAGGTGACTGGAGAGGAAGCACAAGAGTTAAAAGAAATACTCAGTGCTCTAGCACCTGAGGAAGAAGAGTGAAGAAGAATAGCAGCACCTAAAACAGTATGCGTGATGACAATAGAACAGATATGTGGCCGAGTCAGGTATGGAAATAAGGTACATAAGGAAAGCTGGTGGTCGAATGCAGAAGTACAGCATGTCATCAAAAGAAAGAAGTCCTGCAGTAGAAAAATGTGGGAAACAGAAAGACAAACCAGACTAAAAAGGAATACTGGTTGGCTAACAAAGAGGCCTCCATACACTGTAACTTGTGAATTTATTTAACTATTGACAATGTTCCTTTGTTCAACTTATCTCTGCCCAAATAGTTGCACTCTGTATGTATAAGTTCATACTGTATGAACTGAAGTTGTAAATGTTTTACTTGGTTAATGTGTTGTTCTAAGAAATAAGAAACAAATGATTTCTATGTTCCACTAGGTTGTGTGTCACCATAGCTAAAACAGAAATAAATATGTAAGATTTGTGGTTGTAAAATACTGTTTATTTCTATTTCTGGAGAATAAGCTTTCTAGTACCAGCATACAAGAACAATTGAGACATTCACAACTGTGGGCAGTATAGCAGTATCAAACACTTGTCTCCAGCATGAAAGTTCTGGATGCTAGACAAGGTAATTGAACAACAAATTCACAGAGTAGTAGAAATAAAATGGTAGATGAGCAGTTCAGATTCAGACCGGGACACACCACAACCAACCCAATGTCTGTAGTAAGACAGCTAGTTGAAAAGAAACTAAAGATGAGAAAAAGAGTCTAACTGGGCATTCCTTGACATGGAGAAATCAGTCCTTTAATGGTTCAAAGTCCCAGAAACATTATTAGAATTAGTGCAGGCTATGTACAAGACACAGTGACACCAGTACAAACACTGTTTGGTCTCTTGGAGGGGTTTCTAAGGGGAATAAGTGTGCAACAGTGTTCAGCTGTGAGCAAACTGCTGTTAGAGTATATTAGCAAACATGTCAGAGGTGACAGATCAACAAACTGCTACATGCAGATGATGTGGCATAACTGGCAGACTACACAAGAGCTTCAGCAAATGACGGGAATGGAATGCAAAACTGAAGTCACATGGGATGAAATGGAATACAGATTAGACAGTTGCAATGGCAGCAAATGGGGGAAATCAGAAGAAGCTGAAAACTGAAATAGAAGGAAAAACAGTGGAATATGTTAACAATTTCTTGGAGGGGTAGTTAATGAGAAAGGAAGTATGAATGAAGAGGTCAAAACTACACAGGGGTTGCAGCCAAATGACTGTCAGGTGTAGTGTATGACAGAAGAGTACCAAAGAAGCTGAAAAGTAAGGTGTACAAAAAAGTGGTGCGACCAGTACTACTCTATAGTACAGAAACCTGGGCAATAAAGACAGAGCAGCTGAGGAACCTAGACCTAGAGATGATGGAAACAGAGTACCTGAGATGGGTAGTAGGATGCACACTATGGGACAGATAAAATGAGGACAACAGAACAGAAGTCCAAGTAGCTCCTTTTTCAGACAAGGTCAAACAGAACAGATTACGGTGGTTTGGACGGATGTGAAGTAAACCAGAAGACAATCGGGTGAAGAAAATTTGGGAAATAACAGAAGAAGGCAAGAGAAAATGAGGGCTTTCAGCAAAGAAATGGATAGATTGTGTGACTAAAGACCTGTGACAGTCAGGCATGGCTATCAAAGAAGGTAGGAGAAAGTCACTGAATAGATAGAGATGGTGACAATTGATGCAGTACACCAACTCCATGTAGAAAAAAGGAAAAGGCAGGTTGATGATAATATCAGTTCTATTTTACTACAGCAGTTACTTCTTTCAATCAGAGCAGCCTTCCTAACAAAAGCCAGATTCAAACCCAACCATCCACTGGTAAGATAGTCCACTGGTAAGATGAAGTTTGCTGCTATAACCCCTGCAAGACCCTCAGAATAGTACTGAATGATATTATTCTGTAAATTATGAAATTCAGCCTATTTCTATTAGTTACATATTCCATTTCTTGGTCAAGGGGAAAGAACATGCAGTTATGATAACATATACATTGTCTGATACTTTTGATGTTTGACCCTTGACTTTCTAGATGGGGAGGACCACAGTGGAATGGTGACCCTCATTCTCCCACACAGCAGAATTCCTTAATCATGATGAAGACTGTGAACATGCAGCCTAGAACAACAGCGATACCAAGATATTTTCCTTGTGTGTTTATGAGCTGGTGAGGATTACATATCTAAGGAGCAACTGCTAAACTGAATAGGAAGCATTTTCTCACTTCCAAGAAGGTAGCCAGATCTGTTAAGATTCCACCACAAGGCAAAGTACATTCAAACTTGACCCCTTCTCTTAATATTCTGTATTAACAATCTATACTCTACCTCTAAACAAGCAACCATAATACAATATGAAGATGATGCTTCACTAATCTGCACTGCTCAGGCACCATCCTTCCTGCAAAACATCACCCAACAAACCTTTTTATCCACCAAATCCTGGCTAAAGTCCCAAAGGACAAAGTTAATTCTAACTAAAATTTTGTCTTTTACCTAATGCTATTTACCCCTAAAAACTACCTAAAACAAAATATTCATTCCACATTCTATCATCTAATAACACAAAAATAGAATGTGTTTCTCAAACAAAACACCTCAGAATATGAATTGACAATCATCTCAAATATGATCACACTTCCTTCATCATCAGGAAACAAATTGCCAGCTAGGCTCATTCTATAAGGTGAAAAATTGTATTATTGACTACTCAAGAAAATCAAAAGCAAAAATTTACCTACAACCGTCCCTACTTTATGTATTACCTATCTTTACTCATCTCAACTCCACACTAAGAAGTAAGCTAGTAAAGGCCTGCAATAGAATTGCCAAATTTATGGCAAATATTCCCCAAAAGACTCACCACTGCATGCCCCCAAAAGATCTGAACTGACTTGAATTTCCACACTACCTTAACTATTCATGACTTACTATAGCCCACAGGCTAATATACTGCCCCCAAAAAGTCCATCTCTTCAAGGTAAAATGTAATCATAGTACAACTAGAACCTTCAGATCCAGCAACAAAACACTGTTCTGTCACAAAATCAAATAATTCTGTCAGTGACTCACTTTACTTTTACATTGTTACAAAAATCAGGAACTCCATCCCCTTAAAACTAAGACAAATAAGCAAACTAAATTTATTTAAACCATTGCTGAAAAAACACTTATTAGACAACTGTCTGTGCTCCTGCACATCTCCAGGATAAGATATAAATATTACTTATAAACACTTTTCCCCTCGCATATATAGTGAACCTCTTTCTGATCCATATGTGTCCATCCTTTCCCCCATTCCTTTCTAACCGAAAATCTCCATCTCTGTACCTCTGTTTCATGTTCTAGTGCATACTAATGTTCTTTATAAAACAAACATATTAACATCAAAACTACAATAGCTTCTGCAAACACTCACAAACTTACTTTACTCCTGAAAACTGCATTTTTTACAACAGTTAAATGACATTACATCCGAACATATTTCTAATAAATCTCTAAACATGTCAGTCTCTCTAGTAACAGTATATATTCAGTTTCAGAATATACCATGCTTGACATGTCAACTGTAGATTCAAAACCAAATATACAACTTTTATGTACATAAATATCTGATCACAATGAAAATGCCACACTGTTTAAATATATGTATGTAAAGTCATTTATTTTTTGTATTTTTTTTATTTGGAAAAAATGTAAAGCTTTTTTTTTTTCCTTGTGCAAAGAAACAGTCCTGTTATGTTACTTTATGTATATATTTTGCAAAGCTGTATGTACTTATATCTGTAATAATTGGGGAGCTTTTTTCCCTGGGCCTCTGCTGTAAATGGGATCAATCCTAGTTGGGCTTTTCCAGTAAACAAAGATAAATAAATAAATAAACAAGTGCCTGATTTGTAATTAATTGATTATAGTCTCTAAAACTAAGAATATCATGAAAATAATTCACAAGCAGTTAAGCCTAAACATAACTATTAACAAGTTGAATTAATATATAACTTCGGGCTAAAATATTAATATATGATGGAAACAACCTAACTGTATTCCTTTGTGACTTCTGAACACTTTACTACAATTGTCCACAAACTCTCCATAAACAGTAGGTACTAACTGTAAATACTGTAACCTGTTTTTTTTTCTTCAAATAGTAACATACTTCATTATTTTATTGCACAGAATAACAACATGTACTGTTGTACTGCTTTATAGTTAGGTCATGGCTAAACCCACTCAGCGGACCAAACAGATCAGCCTGTTAATCAGCAAACAACAAGCACATAAGCACTTTTGTTGTTGGAGGGAATGATACGTTATAGTTGAAGTGAATGACTACATTATCAGTAATTTGGTATTATTTGAATACATTATCATTGTCACAATATAGCTTTAATCAAGACACTTACGGGAGGAAGTTGTATGCACCACCATGTCCACTTCAGAGAAGATTTAGGATCCAATAAACGGATGATTGAACTAAAGGTAAGAGCAGTGAACAGTGAGGTACACATGCACCAGCAGCAAATCATCCCACCCCCAAGGATAACCTTCAGGAACTACAGAAGACTTGGTGCTACTGCTAGAATGCCTTGAGGACATCCAAGGCAGTTGTGATTCTTTTAGAAGAAAATGAGCAGGCCTGGCTTAACTATTGTCATATATGGAAGGGGTGGGCAAGGTAAATACTGATCAGTGCATCTAAGTCATCCAGAAGATATGCCACCACTTTAATAAAGGAGTTAGACTATAGCCTTAAAACAATTGTTTTGTGTTTCATTCTGCTTTTGATGTTTACAGGTCTACGCTACAATCTCTTAAATGTAGCAATATGTACTGCATAACTCTGTTTTTTTTTCTCTTTGTATTTTTGCCTTGTCAGCCAAGATGAGACTGAAATTGGTCAGTTGTGATCAGTGCCCTACCCTGGTTAACAAACTGAAAGGAAATAAATAAAAAATATATAAACAAAGTAAAAGAAGGTATGCCAGATTTTTCTTTCCTGCTTCGTGATATTATTAAGGAGAATCAGGAATCATAGTCCACTATTTTAGACCATGATATTCATTTTTATTTTATTTTATTTGTTTGTTTAAAGTGTTAGTGTACTGCCACTGATCACAGCTGATCAATTTTAGGCACAGCCCAGGTGAGTACATCACAGCAGTGGAGGAGAGTACATACAATAAAGCTGAGACTAAATACTTGAATAATGCAGTATGGTTTAAACACTGATTGGTTCAGACTACAATAAGTATAGCATATACAAATGCAAAACATAAACAGATTTGTACATGCATCCTCTCTGGTAATAGACCAGTCCCTGATAGAACTGACTCACAAAAAGAAATGTCCTTCTAATCTCAGACATTGCAGTATATGTAAGCACTGAACCAGGATAATCACTGGAGAATACTTAATCCACAAAGTACAGATTAATGAGCTTCATTTAATAAAAAGAGGGTCCTAACATGATTACAGATTCAAATTAATGGTTGATGTATGTAATGTGCAGAAACTGTTTTCCTTTTTCACTCCTTAGTAGCCCCATTTTTCATAGAAATATGTCAATAATAGTTCTGTTGAAAAATAGACATTATGAATGAAAACTGTCCATTTTTTACTATCTAACTATGCCATGTATTTCCCCCTCCCCACCAAGACCATACATCATTACAAATATAGTAAAAAGCAGAAGAAGCTTCAGGAAAACCTAATTTAATAGCCACAAGGTTAGCGCTTTCGTCTCTTCACATTTCCAAAGGAGACTTCATCAGACAATTAAATTAAAACACTTGCAATGTTAAATACACTTACAACAAATCACATGACATCCTATAAACACATACCTTAAACATATATTAATCACTATAAAATTTGATAATATATAAGCCATCGAAAAATATATACAAAATAATATAAACATATATTAATGTTATAAACCCCTTCTTTTTAAATACATGACAAATTCTTCTCTGTTATTTAATCGAGGTGGGAAGCATGCATTTAGTTTAACTTGCCATAAATACTCTAACCATCCCAACTCTTCTTCAATATTCATTAGGAATGCTGTATCACTTAATTTTTCCAGCACTAAAAATTTAAAATTAACTTTACACTTCTTCATTTTATAATGCTTACTAATAGCGTTCCTTTCATCCTCTGTTTGTATAGCATATTTATGTTCATATATACATTTATATAATTCCTGTGTAGTTCTCCTAACATAAAATGATTTACACTCCAAACATATGATTAAATAAACAACATTGTTCACTTTACAATTAAATAACCCAGGTACTTTAACAACTATACGTCCCAATTTAAACTGATTACTTTCAATATACAAATAGTTGCACATATTACAATTGAAGCATTTCACCATCCTACATTTGTGCACTAAATCTTTGGTGAGATTTAATTTTGACTGAAAATAATTTTTGAAGCCCTTACCTCTTTTTTGAATAAAACTAGGTCCTTGCCCCATTTTACCCAGCAATTCCTCATTATTTCTAAATATACTCCAATTTTGTGTAATCACATTCTTAATTGCTTTAGAATCTATGCTATTGTGAATGGTCATAGAAGTCTTATATTTATATATATTTTTTGTTCTTTCTACTCTCACTGTTACTACTTTTTCTAGACTCTAATTCATCCTCATATATTTTGACAGGAGTCCCCGTGGATTATGATGTTTGCAGATGACATTGTGATATGTAATGAGAGTAGGGAACAGGTTGAGGAGACCCTGGAGAGGTGGAGATATGCTCTAGAGAGGAGAGGAATGAAGGTTAGCCGGACTAAGATGGAATATATGTGTGTGAATGAAAGGGAGGGTAGAGGAATGGTGAGGATGCAGAGATAAGCGTTGGCAAAGGTGGATGAGTTTAAATACTTTTGATCAACAGTTCAGAGTAATGGCGAGTGTGGAAGAGAGGTGAAGAAGAGAGTACAGGCAGGGTGGAGTGGGTGGAGAAGAGTGTCAGGAGTGATTTGTGACAGACGAGTACCAGTAAAAGTGAAAGGGAAGGTCTACAAAAGGGTAGTGAGACCAGCTATGTTATATGGGTTGGAGACAATGGCATTGACAAAAAGGCAGGAGTCAGAGCTGGATGTGGCAGAGTTAAAGATGCTAAGATTTGCACTGGGTGTGATGAGGGTAGACAAGGATTAGGAATAAGTATATTAGAGGGTCAGCCCAGGTTGGACAGTTTGGAGACAAAGCTAGAGAGGTGAGATTGCATTGGTTTGGACATGTGCTGAGGAGGGATGCTGGGTATATTAGGAATAGGATGCTAAGGATGAAGCTGCCAGGTAAGTGGAAAAGAGGAAGGCCTAAGATAAGGTTTATGGCTGTGGTAGAGAGGACATGCAGGTGGCTGGTGTGACAGAGCAAGATGCAGAGGACAGGAAGAAATAGAAACAGGTGATCCGCTGTGGTGATCCCTAACCGGGAAAAGCTGAAAGAAGAAGAAGAAGATATTTTATCAACATATTCTTTAGGATAATCTCTTTTAGATATCTTACTACATAGGTGTTTAGCCTCATCTGTAAAATCATCTTCCTTTTCTGTTAAATCACTAATTCTCTTCAACTGACCCTTCACAATATTTGTTCTGGATGCATGCTTGAAAAATGTAAATACATATTATTCTGTACTTCCTTTTTATATATCTTTGTCGATAATCTATTGCCTTCCTTATACACTACTAAATCCAAAAATTGTACTTGTTCATAACTACTTTGATAAGTAAAATTTAAGTAGGTACAAATGTTGTTCATATAACTAATAAACACATTCAATTCAATTTCCGTTCCCCTCCATATTAAAAAAAATGCCATCAATAAATCTAAATATTGTGACAATTTTTTTCTTTAAACTCACTTTTTAATATGTGCAACTGTTCCCATCCATGCATAAACATATTTGCATAACTAGGCGCCAATGCTGCCCCCATAGCCACACCATTAGTTTGCACATATATTTCATCTCTAAAGCTCATAAAATTATAACATAATCTTGTGGCTATTAAATTTGTTTTTCCTGAAGCTTCTTCTGCTTTTTACTGTATTTGTGGAGTTCGGAGTTTGAGCTAGAGCAGCTTTTGTTTGACTGTGTTTCTTGAGTTGCAGCCTTGAAGTTATGGAGAGGCGTAATATAGCTGGAATGAGTTTTCCAGCCTTACCAGCAGGATGCACTTTGAATGACATGCCTGTTGGTTCATTCATTACAGCAACAAATTCTACAGAGGTGAGTATTCTATCTACCAAAGTACCTAGTGCTTTACAGAGTGATGATGTTTTAAATGGATGTTTAGCCCCACCAGTAAATCCATTTTTTTGTAAATGGGCAATTGAATATGCCTACCACTCTGAAAGCAAATCATTCAGAGATGTTGGCAGAGTTAGAAAATGAACTTTCAAAATTTAAACATTTACAGTGGGACAATCTCTTCTTTGAGAACAGTATACGGAGAAGAGGGTCCCAAAGGGGCTTAGAGTGAACAATCTGCTCGCTGGGAGAGATCTGCTGAAAGAACTGGTTGATAAGTGGCTGGAGGTCAACCAGAAGGCGGGGTTACAGTATATAGAAATTCTTTCCAATTTTAACAGCATTAACCTTGTCCGTACTTCGGAAAATATAAGTGAAATCTTTGGTAGGTTGAAAGTAGCTACATCAGCTGAGAATTTTAACACCAAAATGTGTGCTATACAAGAGAACTTAATTAAGCTAAATGACTCTATAAGCCATCATAAAATAAAGAAATTTGAGAGAGATGTTAAGGATTACCAAGGAGGTGTGGCTTCAGCATATGGTTTAGAACTACAAAGGGAAACGTGAAACAACGCAATAGTTACTAGCGAGAGTCCTGCTAGTGCTGACAGTAGAGCTGTGCAGAGATCTGCACGGTTAAATAAAAATGCTCAAAAAACCTTGGAAGTATCCTGCAAAAAAGTAATAAAACTAATAATGGTATCAGAAGCACGAACGACCCCTCAGGAGCTACGAATAGTTCAGTGAATAACAGTAGTTTGAGTGCTATTGGCGAGGAGAGAAATGAGTTTGAAAGTCAAGCAACTTCTACGAATATGGGTACAAGCACTGAGGGCCAGATAATTGAAGTGTACCAAAGAAAGGAGGGGAAAGAAAGAACCTGGGCCCAGGTGATGCCGAAAGGTATAGAACCAAATAATTACAAATGGCACCAAAACCAACAACAACAAAAAAACGGATTTGTGAGGAGGGGACAAGGCAAGTCAAAATGGAATCACAACAAACACCAATGGAGGACTTAGGTACTGAAAATTTTAAAATTGTTAATCTCTCAAATTATTGTTTATCTGAAATAGAATGTTGTGTGTTGGGCAAAGGTTGGAACTTTGTACCAGCACAGAGAGCCAACAAAGTTCAAACTATTAATGAGCTCAGACGTTATTTGAGAATGCTTAATCTGAAATTATTGTTTGAAAATGATGATGGTAAAAAGTTGCACTTTTATAAGCCTAGCAGCTTTAATCCACTGTTACATAAGGATTTAGAGGTATTTTTAAAGGGTCTATATTAAAACATCAATGTTTCAAAACTTCAAATGTTCTAATATCGAACCCTATTCAGCGAAAGCTGAAAACATTAAACATACAGAACAGCAAATTTTTTCCTAGGGAATAAATTCGCTGTTCCAAAACACATACACACAACACAAGCACACCAAACAAACAACAATCCACATACATACACCTAAAAGCTTACACCTAACCCTACACTAAACTATAAACACACCACTAACTATCCACTTACCTTAACCCAAACCCCAACCCTAAGGTCTGTCACTATCGCACACTCACCTCACCCGCGCCATAACCCTAACTCACCTTCCCTGCCCTAACCCTCACGTCCACACAATTGCACACTTACCTGACCCACGCCCTAAACCTAACTCACCTAACCCGCCCTAACCCTCACGTCTACACAATCACACACATACCTAACCCGCGCCCTAACCCTAACTCATCTAACCCGCTCTAACCCTCACATCCATACAATCGCACACATACCTAACCTGCACCCTAACCCTAACTAACATAACCCACAGTTAATCGTACATTTACCTGAACCCAACCTGTAACTTTCCACCACAGCGCTGAAAATACCGAAGCAACAGAAACGGACAACCAAATTCTTTCCCTAGGAAAAAAATTGGTTTTCTGTTGCTTCGATATTGTTAGCTTTCACTGAATAGGGTTCGATATTAGAACATTCAAAATTTTGAAACTTCGATGTTCTAATATAGACCCTTTTTAAATATAAGTGAAGCATAAATAATTGAAATGTTTGATAATCAATCTGAATTTAAATATTATAATATGTCTAAAAATGAAAAAGAATGTTTTGATAAGCTGGTCAAAAATCTAGAAGTGTTGTTTATGAAGACAGATAAAGGTGGGTCAATTGTTGCACTGGATAGAAAGGATTATGATGCTAAAATGTTTGAGCTATTAGCGGATGAAAGTTTTTATAAGAAAACAAATATGAGAAAAGTAAAACAAGGGTATGGAATGATTGATGCTTGTATTGAGGAGTGGTTTTTGATGGGGAGAATAGATGTAACAACTAAAAAAAGTTTAAGTAATTGCAATCCAAAACTGAGTAGGATCTTTGGAATACCAAAGATCTATAAAAACATGAATAATCTCCCTTTAAGACCAATAGTATCCAGTGCTAATAGTAAAACAGAGGCCTTGTCTGTCTTTGCAGACAGACATTTACAGCAAGTGATTCCTAAAAACGAGACGTATATTAAGGATAGCTTTGATTTCTTAGCTAAAATTAGTGAACTGGATGTTGATGCTACAGATATAATGGTGACATTAGATATAAAGTCTCTTAACAGTATGATTCCCAGTATAGAGGGATGGAAACAATAAGGTTAGAACTGTTAATATCAGAATTGTTCTCCTCCAAACACTATAAGTCTACTGAAGGAAATGATAGACATAGTGTTGTGTTATAATTTTATGAGCGTTAGAGATGAAATATATGTGCAGACTAATGGTGTGGCTATGGGGGCAGCACTGGTGCCTAGTTATTTGCCTGGATGAGGTCTTTAAAGGTGGGAGTAGATAGTGCATGCTGTGTACAATTGAATAGCATCTGCTGTGAGTTTCTGTCAAGTTATGCAAATATGTTTATGCATGGATGGGAACAGTTGCACATATTAAAAAGGGAGTTTAAAGAAAAAAATTGTCACAATGTTTAGATTTATTGATGACTTTTTTTATTATGGAGGGAACGGAAATTGAATTGAATGTGTTTATTAGTTATATGAACAACATTTGCACCTACCTGAATTTTACTTATCAAAGTAGTTATGAACAAGTAATTTTTTTTTAGATTTAGTAGTGTATAAGAAAGACAATAGATTGTTGACAAAGATATATAAAAAGGAAGTACAGAATAATATGTATTTACATTTTTTGAGCAAGCATCCAGAACAAACTAAACTTAATATTGTGAAGGGTCATTTGAAGAGAATTAGTGATTTAGCAAAAAAGGAAGATGATTTTATCGATGAAACTAAACACCTATGTAGTAAGATGTCTGAAAGAGGTTATCCTAAGGAATATGTTGATAAAATATATGAGGATGAATTAGAGTCTAGAAAGAGTAGTAACAGTGAGAGTAGAAATAACAAAAAGGTATATAAATATAAGACTTCTATGGCCATTCACAATAGCATAGATTCTAAAGCAATTAAGAATGTGATTACACAAAATTGGAGTATATTTAGAAATAATGAGGAATTTCTGGGTAAAATGGGGCAAGGACATAGTTTTATTCAAAAAAGAGGTAAGAGCTTCAAAAATTATTTTCAGTCAAAATTAAATCTCACCAAAGACGTAGTGCACAAATGTGGGATGGTGAAATGTTTCAATTGTAATATGTGCAACTATTTGTATGTTGAAAGTAATCAGTTTAAAGTAGGAAGTATAATTGTTAAAGTACCTGGGTTATTTAATTGTAAAGTGAACAATGTTGGTTATTTAATCATATGTTTGGAGTGTAAAGCATTTTATGTTGGGAGAACTACACGGGAATTATATAAACATATATATGAGCAGAAATACGCTATACAAACAGAGGATGAAAGGAATGCCATGAGTAAGCATTATAAAATAAAGAAGTGTAAAGTTAATTTTAAATTTTTAGTGCTGGAAAAATTAAGTGATACAGCATTCCTAAAGAATATTGAAGAAGAGTTGTGATGGTTAGAGTATTTATGGCAAGTTAAACTAAATGCGTGCTTCTTACCTGCATTAAATAACAGAGAGGAATTTTTCACATATTTAAAAAGAAGGGGTTTAAAACATTAATATATGTTTATATTATTTTGTATATATTTTTAGATGGCTTATATATTATCAAATTTTATAATGATTAATATATATTTAAGGTATGTGTTTATAGGATGTCATGTGATTTGTTGTAAGTGTATTTAACATTGCAAGTGTTTTAATTTAATTGTCTGAGGAAGTCTCCTTTGGAAGTGTGGAGAGATGAAAGTGCTAACCTTGTGGCTATTAAATTTGGTTTTCCTGAAGCTTCTTCTGCATTTTACTATATTTGTGGAGTTAAGAGTTTGAACTCGAGCTGCTTTTGTTTGACTATCATTACAAATATCCCAATCAGTTTACACATTTATTGCAAAAGGAATTAGCCTGGACATTTTATACAGTAGTAACCCTTATATTCTGCAATAGGATGGGTTAGGGAGAAAAGTACATGAAATGAAAAACAATGCATTGCAGTCAATAACAAGTTAAACAAAAACAGCTGCACAGCACAACCAGTGGGTAACTGCATAGAAAATTAGGATAGTCTGTTCCATATTAAATGGAAGAGTGTGTCTGTTGTACTGGAAATAACATCCAAAATGTGTTATTTACTGATTTATGTTTTCGATTTTAACTATGAAAAATGTGCCTGTTTCAAATTGTAAATGTTTATATAAGGCAGTGCATGTACTTGAATAGATCAAATGTCAAGGGAAAGATTACATTCTTGTATAGCAAACTGGCCAGTAGTTGTATATACACGTCATTACTCTTTATAAGTACAATCATAACTTTTGGGCACATTTCTGTGTCAGCCACTCGACATTAAAAATATTGTCTCTCTGTGATTTGGTCACACTGACTAAAGTTAATGTAACACCTTAACCCATTCTAAAAGTGGCAAATGGGGATACTGATGACTGAGTCTTCTGTTTTAAGTCTGAAAATGAGTGAGCTAACAAAAGCATCATTGAGAAATATTGCAGTCTTACTCATTCTTATCACTTACAGATACCACTCTCAACGGTCCAGAATATCACAGAATGTCCAAATTTTTGTCTAATATTTTTTGGTTCATAGGTTCGCAGGAGGTTACTAGGTTAGTAGCCGTAGAGCCTTTACAAGCCTAGCCATGTTAATCCCAAGTATTCCCATTTGTTCTTTTTGGGTAGTTCACAGAACAAATTTATGAACAGAGCGGGTCTGTGATCAAATTTGTGGTCTCCTATCCAATTAAAAAGGTTGCATTTAAATAGGGTCAGTGAGGAGCTCTGTTTAACATGAATAGGAAGTATAGTCCAGAGAAGCAGCAGTCTCTGGGAGACATATTTGTCTCTCCAGCATGTTCTGTTAATGTCACAAGCTAGGCTGAGATCCCCAGAGTGACTGATTCTTGTGCCATTTGACTTGCGGATGTTCAGCATTTCCATTAGAGCAGGGTTGGAGATTGCCCTATAGGACAGGCACAAGTCATCACTCAGCAGCCCATAAGATACAGAGTAAAGTGAAAGGGCTTTCAGCCTTTTCATGTAAGTCATGGTTTAAAGTCCCTGTATTTCCTTAGTGAGAAACTTCTGAGGTCTCTCCAACTGCTACAGGTGTCAGGTGAGGTACATGGAAAAGGGCACATTATACTCTATTAGTGGTCTGATGAGGGCCAAGTACAGTGGAGTTATAACATCCCTTGACCTGGATGCTATGCCCTTGCTTATGAGGTGCACAACATAGAAGGCTTTCCTTACCATTTTGGAAACTTGGTGGTCAAAGTTCAAATTGCTATCAACCTGTGTTCCTAAGTCTCATACCACTGGATTGGAAATCAAGAGCGGTGATGTCAATATTGTAATTTGTAGAGAATTCCATTTTGCTAAAGGGAATAATAATGCATTTTTTCCATTCAGTTTTAGACCATGACTTTGGCTCCAATCATTTGTTTGTGTTAACCCTTCTTGTAATATGTTGTCATTATTGGTGGACTCAATGATTGCTCCCAGTTTGCAATCGTCAGCAAACTTGGTGAACCAAAAACTGTCTACTTTGGCCTGAACTACTGAGAAATAGATGCCAGACAGTAAGTGGATCAGCATAGATCCCTGTGGTACTCCACTGGTGACGGATCTACTGGTGGAGGTGAGGTCACCAGTTTTGACAGCCTGTGTTCTGTCATTGAGCCAATTGGCTACCCATCTAGTAACATAAGTGTTAATCCCTATCTGTGAGAGTTTCTCAACAATGCCATCGTGGGGAATTGTGTTAAAAGCCTTGGCAAGGTTGAGATAGGCAGTGTGAACTGTCTTACCTTTGTCTATGGCTTTGTTGACATTCTCAAAGAAGTCCACCAGGTTTATTAAGCATGATCTACCCTTAACAAAGCCAAACTGGGTTGAGTCCAGTGTATGAAGGTCACCTATGTCCTTGTTGATAATGTCCATGATAATTCTTTCCATGGCCTTGCAGATGAGGCTGGTTAAAGTTATGAATCTGTAGTCCCCAGGGTCAGTTGATGGCCCCCTTTGTGTAGGGGGGTACTGTTGCTGTTCTCCATTCTGCAGGAACATAATCAGTTCTCCAGCTATGATTAAAGAGAATGCCAATGGAGTCCACTAGGTTTTGTTTTAGATTGTATAGCAAACCATATGGGATATTATCTGGTCCCATTGAGGTTGTGCTGTTGGCCTTGGTGAGTGCAGAGATGACTTGTTCTCTAGAGGTACTAGGCAGAGGGTTGGTGTCAGGTATTCTTTGGCATATGGTAGGTGGGGATAGGGGGTGAAGTTTGCACTGAATCCATCAGCTACCAGGTTGGTGATATCTTCCAGTGTAGTATGAGTGATACCATCTACAACCAGTTCAGCAAATAGCTGGGCATTCTCTTTTAGACTTCTGATGTTGTTAAAGAATGCCTTATGATTATCCTTGCCTAGGGATGTGGTTTTAGTTTCATAATTTGCTTTAGAAGACTTTACAAGATTTCTGATTTTCTTGTTTAGGCTTAGGAGGTAACTCTTCCTCTGAAGAGTGATATCCCTCTTGCTTTTGGACAATAGTTTCTTCATCTTGTTATATAATCTATTATTACTTGAAGTCCACCATAGTGACTTGTTTTTATGGGAAGACCTGGTTTTGACCTGCTCATGTACATCAGAGTTTATGCAGTCACTTAAGTGTTTGTACAGGGTATTTGCATACATTTCTGCATAGTGATCGCTGATGTCTGTGATTGTGGGTGGTATGAAGACTTTTATATGATTGCTTAGTAAGCTGTAGTTAGCATACTTTTTGTTTCTGTGAGGGTGTCAGTTCCAGTAGTTACTTCAAGCGTGACTGATTTATGGTCTGACCTAACCAGGGAGGGCATCATGCATGGTGAAGTACAGTGGTGCCTCCATGCTGGTGAGTACTATGTCCAGAACATTAGAGCCCCTAATGGCAGTGAAGACTATCTGTTCCAGAGCACATGTGTTAACAAAATCCAGGAACCTCTGGGCAAGTGTGTTTTTGCTCATGTATGTCCCCCAGTCTATGGAAGGATAGTTGAAGTCTCCTATGAGTAAGGTGTTGGGCTGTATGGCAAGGGATTCCAGTAAATTGAGGTAGGTGGTGTGCTTACCCTGGTTCATGGTGGGGGATCTATAGCTAGCAATGATGTGGTATGGTAATTGGACAGGAAGTATTTTGAGAGAGTTGTGTTGTTTGACCAGTCTCAAAGTGTATTTGGTTTTAATGAAGATGGACACACCTCCATCTTTGGTTCCTCCATGCTCATTTTGAGGTCTGAACATGTGGAAGGCATTGTAGCTTTGCACAGTTGAGGTGCTCTCAGCAGCCTTGAACCAGGTCTTGGTAACTGCACAGATGTCAACATCCCCTTAAGGTGAGGAGTGCTTCTAGGGAGTGTAGTTTTGTATTTAAACTCCTACCATTAAGCAGCATGACCCTTAGTTTGTCTCAATTAGATTTTGTTATGTTAGAAAATTTGTTGTTTTGTCATTGCCTAAAAAAGGCACTATGGGGGAGGCAAGGGCCTTTGACAGTATCCGAAAGCCTAGGGGTGACACGTGCAGACCATCTCTAGCAAAGCAGCAAGTTCTGTCTACCAAATCCTTCCAGGCTGACAGATACTAGATCCCCCTGGACTGACACCAGAAGGTGAAGCCAATTGTTGAAGTCAATAATTTTTTCTGTATATTGTGGCATCATCCTAGGTGAAGGTAGGATACTGCTGGGCTAGGGACATACCTGTCTGGTTCACATAATCAGAGAGTTTCATGATATATCTCTCTTCCTATAGACCAGAGAGGTACATCTCAAGTCATTCACTCCAACATGGACTATGACATAGTTATAACAGTACTTGTTGAGTGACTTGAGTGCATGCGTGAATTGTCTGATCCTGGCACCTAATAGGCAGCTGACCATGACTTTCTCCTTGTCCAGTCAGGTCAGGAGGACATCAGTGTGTCTCACTACAGAGTTACCTATGACCAAGACATTTGATGTGTTTGCCTTAGGGGCTTATTTGTTGAGACATGGGTGTGTGTGTTGATATGTATAGTGGTTTCATTTTGCTTAGTGGTGAGTGTGGGTGGTGTACGTTTGGGAGGCCTTTGTTCTTTTGGTAGGCTTTTAATGAACACCTTTGTGTATGTGGGTTTATGTATTGTGACATTATTTTGTGTGAGAGGTGAGGTTTGCGTGAGAGGTGAAGCATGTGTGCTGAAAACTGAAGTCTAGTCTGTTTTTATGTGAGAGAATTGACTCCAGTTCCACAGTGTATTTGCATCTCTCACATACGGTGTACGTTTGCTTTAGGAGTAAATGGGTGTCAGTATACATGAGGCAATTGCTACATTGCCTCAAGATGACCATATCAATCAGCTGGCAGGAGAAATGATTGGAAACTGCCCATCAATTGTGGCAGGATTTTTCTGAATGTGGTATTTGGGAAGGAAGTGTGCTAACTGAACCTGGTCACAAACAGCAAAAATGAAGCAGTAATTAAATTAAATACAGTTAACAAAATGCAGTGATGGCTTAAAATATATTTATTTTTCAGGGTTTTTTTTTCAGTGGATGCCTTGCATTTCAGTGCAGATGCACTCCAGACCTCTGGCTAAAGTTTCCAAACATTGAGCAGCTCTGGTAAACTAAGCACAAACTCATGCAAATGCAAGCTTATATACAGGCAAATTTAAACAGTTTTAACACAATTACCAATGGGAAGGCCTCAAACTGAGCCTTCCTCCAGCAGTCTTCAACTCAGCTACACACTTCTCCTACAAGGGTGCAGGATGGCCCTCATAATGCAAGATGGCTGGTTTAAGAGCATAGTGATACAAAACAGTCTAGATTCAGCAGGTCTTAATCTAGCCTATGCTATGTATGTCAAGGAAACACAATTTCTAGCAGGGAAAGTGTAAGGGAGAGTCACTTAAAGTTCAAACTGAGAGTATTTAGTAGTATATTATTAGAGGATCTGCATTGGTACCACCCTGTCCTCAAACTGGCAGCTCTTCAAGCAGCTGTGAACAGTGGGAGACTATGGAGCGCATTTCCTATAGAGGATTTTAAACAGGAGAGGTTTACTTATATGCAAGCACAGGGAATCACTTTTGTGTAATACCAACAGGATGAAAGACGTTTCTAAAGTTAAATCCTCAGGAAAATCAGATAAAAACACAATAAGCTATTAACCAGTAGTTCCTACTTTAGATGGGTTGAATTTAGCTCTCTGCTCCCATCAGATTGCAGAAGAACCCTTCCAATGTAAAACAAACTGGCTTTGAGCTCAAGTGTACTAACAAATGTTTAGAACAGAAGTAAGAATTCTTGCAATATCAGGAATCCTTGGAAATAAGTTCACTAACCCTGAGAAATGTTCACAACACACAAAAGCTTTGCAAAACGTTGAAATATTTTGGCACACTAAGAACAGCTTTTGCAGAATATTGTTAAAACAACCTAAGAGCAGCACAGTAACAAACAGATGGAGTTTCTTTAACAAGTGCAGGCTGAAAAACAGTGATAAATTCAACAAAATAAATAAATGCAGCACAGAAGTGTTAAATATCACTGAAACTGTTAGAAAAAGTGCAAAAAATAAACTTATATCAGCTTTATAGGCCCAGATGGTTTTAGAAGGAAAAATCCAGACAGGTGTCCAAGCCAGGCACAAGTACGCTCTGAACAAATGAGCCCATGATCTATTCCTTATAAAATTTGTGGTTTTCTGGCAAATCATT
The DNA here is from genome assembly GCF_019279795.1 of Protopterus annectens. Lineage (NCBI taxonomy): Eukaryota > Metazoa > Chordata > Ceratodontiformes > Protopteridae > Protopterus > Protopterus annectens. Next base: position 1,641,315,627 of record NC_056732.1, read on the forward strand.
CAGGACTGAAGTCATTACATAATGACAGACATTTATGTTTCAGACTTAATATCCTTCAGAAAATGCATGTTAAGCAAAACTTGTTATTCTATCAACTTCCTACATTTATAGAAGTATTTAAAATCTGCCCCAATATTGTGTCTCTACCCCAGTTGCACCTGCCTTATGTGCGGAGTTCATTTGGATTTGGATTGTGTCTCTACCCCCATTATTTTTGGCTTTATCGAAAATCCATGCACAAAGAGTTTGAGAGGTGTGCTTACAGATTTAAATACCCTAAATTATTTCCTACCTCTGTTACTGAATCTGCCACCTGTTTTTCATTCATACATTATTGACCTGTTATTCTTTATAATCTGTCTAAGATATTTATGGACCAACCTGTTCTTTCTAGAAAGCAATACAATGTGGATATCTTCAAACATAACAGATCTTTATTTTCTGAGATGTAGCAACGGTGGGGTGAAGGGGTGAGCCATCTTGTATGCAGGGCATTAGGGAACATGACTGGCAGATGCTATTTGGGTAGTACTGCAGCACCGGCATTAAAAAGGAATGCTGATATTGCATTGGTCTAAAGGCTGAAAGCACTTATAGTGCTTTGTATGTGGTATTTGTATGTAGCAAGCCACTTGTAACATTTGTAGCAAGTGGTTTACTACAGTGTTCCAATCCGTTGACCTTTGGTACCTCAATTAGGAGGACTTTTTTTTTTCCTTTTTTTAGTCCTCAATTTAGATTAATTGTCACCAAATCAGGAACTGCACAGTGTGCTAGAATGCATAACTATGTTATTGTCTTTTTTAAATGTTTTCTGACCAGTCTACAGCAGTCATTATTGCCAGAACCTATAAATATGTGTTCCTAATAAAACATCTCCAAGAGATAGGTTTGTGGATCATAGGTAAATACTATGCTATATGCCCTTGTAAGCCTTTTTAAATCTAACCATTTTTTTCCATCAGACATGAAAACTAAACCTTGTACCTTATGTCTGTGAGGTATACAACTTAACCATCATGCCAACCCCTGAGTCTAGGCAAGTGGTTTGAACAACAATATATAGTTTATCAAGGCACCATAAGATATATCATCAGTAGGTTTACCTATCTTCTTGATAAGGACCATATATTAATCCATGGGAAAATTCATGTGAGTCAATTTGATCGAGATTTAAGACTAAGGTGTTACTCTGTCTAACATGCAAAGGAAGTTTGTTCCACAGGTACAACATTATTTGGATAATAACCCCAAAACTGTAGGAAGGGTGGGACAAAAGGGCAGTCATCCTGGATGCCAACTTGTATGGGGTGCAAAAATGACAAACTGAGTATTTACTTAATCTATTTACTTATTTACATTTAAAACATCTGGATTTCAATGCAGAGAGAAACACTTCAGCTGGGTTTACCACTGTCTGCCTGGCTCCATCCTCTTTGGGAGCTACACTGAATAGTTGAACACATAGTTAAATTTTACATCAGATGTTAACCACAGTTGCTACCCTAAAAGAGCGGGATTCCTTCTGATTGGTGCAGAATCAAGGTAGTCTAAGCTGTTACACTGCTTAATTTTCTTCATGGGTAGCTTGGAAGCAAACAGGAGAACTAGCAGATGCACCTGAAGAAAATGTTCACAGAAATAATGTGAGTCAACTTAGTACTTTAAATATTTAGAAATCTGAAAGATCAACCTGAGCATCTGAAATGGGATGTGGCCTTTGTGTGCAGTAGAAGACAGAAGTGACTCACTGCAGGTATTAAGTTGTAACCAAGATTAATCGGTTGAGTTCAACTAGGCTACAAAGTTAAATAAATAATACATTTATTATATTTTTTGTGGTATTATATATAGGATTCATCTAATCATCCAAAGGTTAATCCTTCTCCTCTCTCTCTCTCTCTCTCTCTCTCTCTCTCTCTCTTTCCTGTATGTCCTTAGCAACCTGAGTGCAGAGAGTAAAAACAGACATAAGGGAAGTACGATCATTTCTGTAGCTCCTAAAAAGAAAAGGGAGAGGGGGCATTATAATACGTTATATATGCATTAATTATGTGAAGACAGCTACAGACTGTTACAGGAGCACACAACCATAACTAGAGCAAGGTGAAGGGGTCATGATCATCAGGTGCTTCTGGTACAGGGGTGTTGTATCGTCATTCATAAATAAGTTCTGGCACTGTACTTACAGCTTATTTGAAACACCGAACCGCTTAGCATAAGGTTGTGCGAGATGCTGCTTTTTACTGACTTTGCCTTTGACTTTGAGAAGAGCTTTTTTTCTCTTTTCCTCCTCAATGTTCAGTTGAACAGGGCATCAGATCAGCTAGCTATGTTTCTGAAGACATATTTCCCTTGAAGAACTCTTATTTATGTTACAATACAAGTTCAGACTTTTGGAGTGAGTCCTCCTAACATTACCAATGTTTCTGAAGTGGAGAAGAGCTAGTAAAACACAATTGTTCATAGTAAGAAAGACAATACACTAGTTTCCACGAAAGAGTCAGTATGAGATAGAGAATATGAGATAGATATGAGATAAGTGAAAGACAAAATTAAATGCAGAAACGACAATAACTATACATCTGTCATATTCTTGGATCTCTCCAAAGCATTTGATATGGTCTCGCACTCCATACTACTAAATACACTAGCCTCCCTATCCTTTCCCACTTCTACTATTGCCTGGTTCAAGAACTATCTATCTATCTGACAGACAGTAATCTGCCCAATGGCAAGGGGTACTATCTCCTTTACTTCCAGCTTCCATAGGCATACCACAAGGCTCAATACTGGACCCACTTCCCTTTTCTATTTTCACTAATAATCTACATACCTCCACCCAGCATGCCACACTTATACAGTATGCAGATGATTCGACTTTAATCTGCTCAGCCCCACCTCTTTCCACTCTCAAACAACTCACGCAGGAATCCTTCAGCTCTGTAGAAAGATGGATTACTGATATCCAACTCATCCTAAACACCAGTAAAACTAAATTGCTCCTATTTACCTCCAACAAATCAAAATCTACTCCTATTTCCTTTACTATCACTTCCAAAAATGGTATTACCATTTCTTCTTCTGCCCACACCAAACTCCTCAACACTGAGATTGAGAAAAACCTCCTCTTCGATGTCCACATCATTTAACCATCAGAAAGGTTCACAAAAAAATGAGTACACTATATAGACACAAAAACATCCTCTCAGATCAAGCAAGGATCACCCTAGCCCAAACCCACCTATTGTCCACACTAATGTATGCAGTACCAGTTCTTACTCAGATCAGAAAACTGGACCTTGACATACTTGAGTCATGCTATAATAATATTGCCAAGTTTACTAACAACTCCACCTTCAAAATCCATCATTGTCTAGCTCTAAGGGACCTACAATGGTTAGAAAATCCTAAACTACTCAATTACCACCAGCTGGTCATTGCCTATAACATTCTGAAATATCCTGATAAAACCCCAGCACTAAGTCAACTACTCACTCATTACATAGCAAATTGCCCACTCCACTCTGATGACAAATCACTCCTCTATATCTCTAGGGCTAACAATACTGGCAGTAAAGCACAATTCCCCATACCGCTGCTAGAAATTGGAATAGCCTCCCCCCTCGGTGACCCCCGTCTCCGTTACATCACACTTTAAAAACCCTCTTAAATCACATCTTACAAATACCTGGCTATGTCCCAGCATTACATAAAATTGTTGTTTTTCTACCTCTCACACCTTCCTGCCTAGGAAGGCTTCCTATTTACTTACTGTAATATGCTACAGTATTATAACTCTAACAGTTAATCACCAGCTTGAAATAACTTCATTTAACCATGTTATATTTAACCTCACTTATTGCTGAGATATATCATGTCTGTTTTATATTTCACTCTTATATCTTGTTTTTGTTGTTGAAATGTGTTTTATCTGTCTTACACTTATGTATTTATATTTAGACTTCTGTTAATAAATGTGGAGCTTTTCTCCCTGGGCCTCTGCTGTAAATGGACCAAGTCCACTCAGACTATCCCAGTAAACAAATGTAAAATAAATAAAAATAAAATAAATAAAAAGACTTCAATCTATCTAGATAGCTGTGGGAGACCAGACCTTTGATTCTCTTGATTAAGAAACATTAAGGTCTTTCAAGCTGGATATGTTTTGTGAGATTAATACTAGAGAGTCATCTGCCTATTAAGGGAGGAATATAGGACATCTAAGCCTGCTTTGGATCTTAAGGATACACTTTTTATAATCCGGGCAATGAAAAATAATTCCTTACTGTAACTGATACATTATGTTCAAACTTCTGGTCATTGTCAATGAAAGTCTATAGAGCTTCAGTGCCTACATCTACCTTAAGCAAGGATCCATTTATAGGTTCATAGGTAAGTACTAGGCTATCTGCCCGAGGGCATCTATAAGCCTAGCCAGAATGTGTTGGCTTTCGCCACCCCCTTAGATTAGTTCCCTGTGCCTCGGTCCAGCAGAGCCATTAGTTGCCCAGCAGAGCCATTGCAGTGATCCCCGGGGTAAATTTTCTGTTTCTCATCCACTAATCAAGGGTTCGCTTGAAGAGTGTTAGTGAGGGGCTCTTCCTAATGTAGATTGGAATCCTGTTCCAAAGCATGGGGAGTCTCTGGGATAGGAATCTATCCCTCCAGCACATCCTATTTATCATTGTGGCAAGGTTTAGATCCCTAGAGTGTGTGGCTCTTGGGGATTTGTTTTTTTTTTTAGGTGGAGCATGTCCATCAATTCTGGGTTGGATATGGTCTTGTATGTTAGGCAGAGATCACCTCTGAGTAAGTGGTATGCAACTGAGTACAGCTGGAGTTTCTTCATCTGGGCTGCACAGGGCATATGTTTGAGGCCAGTAATCCTCTTGGTGAGGTACTTCTGTGTTTTTTCCAGCTGTTGTAGATATTTATGTGATAAACAGTGGGGAAGACTTGTTTCTTAAGTGCAACTACCCAGTGCTGTTTTGCATTAGGTTTAAAGCCACAGTCAGAGCAGTAGGTAGTAACTCTTCCTACAGAGCACTAGATGGTAACTTTTCCTAGAGAGTGTTTGATTCTGTGAGAGAATCAGTTAAGGCACATAGTTTGCAGTTATCAACAAACTTGGTCAAGTGCAAACCTCAGACATTTGTATTCACATGAGAAAAGCAGATGCCAAAGAGAAGAGGAGCCAGCAAAAAGTCCAGTGGGACTCCGTCAGTGACTAATCTTTAAAATTAGAATTTACCACCAATGCTCAGCCTGTGTGTATGATCACAGAGACATTCTGCAATCATTCAAGTAATACAGGGGTTAATATCTTATTTGGTAAGTTTATTAATGATGTTTGCATGGAGAATCATTTTGAAAACCTTAGTGAGAATGAGATAAGCAACATGGACAGAATGACCCCCAGTAATGGCATCAGCCAAACCCTCATAAAAAGTCAACCATATTAAGCAATTAAGATCTACCTTTCACAGAACCACACTCAGTAAGATTGAGTGATTGTAAGTTACCCATGCCAGTATTAATGAGCTTGACTAAGATGCTCCATGATCTTACAGATAATATTAGTGAAATTAATGAGATAATAACTTCCGGGGTCAACACTACACCTTTATGTAGAGGCACCACCACTGCTTTTCTTCATAGTGCAGGCATATATCCTGTGAAGAGACTCAGTCTAAAAAGCTTAAAGAGTGATTCAATAGTAATGTACTGTCTGCTAAGACCAAGACAGCCTAGTACATTTTCCACAACCTTGGAGCTGTTTGTTTTAGTTTTGATAAATGCTTCCAGGATCCCATCCATAGTGGTAAAGGAAGTAGCGGTGTTAAAAGATTTAAGAGAGAGGAATTGTGGTATGAGGTTCATGGTTTCATAGGTTGGTACTAGGCTATTTTACCCTAGGGCCTATACAAGCCTAGCCATAATAATTCCCTGGCTATTTCTTCCCACACTATTTACTTCCATGGGCCCCTGTCTAGCAGGGCAACTGGCGTGATCCCCGGGGTTAATTTCCTTTCTCCCATCCAATCATCAAGGTTCCTTTTGAAGAGGGTCTTAGGTAGGGAATAATTTGTGCTAAATCTGTCAGTTGTGATGGTTTCTGTGGCATTGGTATCAGAATAGTTAATGTTCTTTACATTGAGTTTCATGGGGTGTTAAGACATTGCTCTTATATTCCTAATATAGTTTAAAAAATGTGATTATCATTCAGAGTTAGCTATCTTCAATTCATGTTCAATCTTACTCTTTCTAATGATTTATTTAAGATCCCTCCATATCCACTTATGCTCTTCCTTCTGACTGCTGGGGGACATTTTTATTTGAACCACATAATTTTCTCCCCTTAATATGCAGCTGGTTTATGTGAGAGTTGCACTATGGAAGTTTACCCCAGAATTTTTCCACTACACATACACCTAATGGGTACTAACATACATACTGGTTGAGATGACAGTAAAAATTATGGTTACATGTGGTGTCTTTAGAGATCACATCAGCAGATGATTAATAAGGTACTGATGTACTGATCATTAACATAACATATTGGCAGCATCTCATATCAAATCAGTCACCTCACTTGACTGGCAAAACAAGTGAGAACTTATTTCATGAATTTCCTTACTTGTCAGTGGGGTAAGTGAACTGGTCCTTCTTGAACCCTTTGCATTCCTAACTCAAGCCACAAGGACAACGATAAATGCAATAATATGAAGCGAGTTTAGAGGGGGCCAACTAACCAGTATACTTCTTGGAGATGGAAGGAAACTGGAGTATCCAGAGAAAACTCATGCAGACTTGAACTCAAAATTGTTACTAGGGCAGGGCACAGGAGATGGCGGCCCCAAGCACAAGCTGTCATGAGGCATGATATGTAGGTGCCAATGCAGTAGTAGTGCCATAACGACATTGCTATATGAAGCCACAAAGATATAGCAGCATTATAAATTAATGCTGATATTACATTTACGGCTTGACTGAAGTATGAAACTCTTCATGTGAGGTGATTGTGGTGTGTGGTAGGAACTGTGACAAGTTGCTTGTTACACTTTTAGCAAGCAGATTGCTATAGCTACTGAAACAAAAGAAAAATGTTTCATCCTTTACATGCAGTCTCTGGAATCCCTAAAGCCACTCAAGCCACAGCGGCTCGAATTTCTGTATGTCATGGCCAGGAATTCAAATGGTTGAAGCCATATCTGAATAGCTGCTCATGCTCCAACTCAAATGTGAGTTCGGCAACACATATGCCAAAGCATCTGCTCATATACGAAGTGGCAGATGCAAGCAAGTGCTCATCATGGACCAGGTAGGTGGGTAAGAGGAGCTAGGAGGGTGCTGTTAGGTTTAAGGAGGGGGGCAGGGAGCGGACCATGAACTTTAGGGTTGGGGACTGTGATTTTTAGGTTTACATTTAGGGAGGATGACAGGGGATTTTAGATTTACTGAGTGATAGGGATTTCAGGTTTAGGGAGGGATTATGGACAAGAGGGGTAATGGGATTTTAGGTTTAGATTTATTGGGGAGGATGATATGTAGATTTTTGGTTTAGGGAGAGACAGAGATTTCAGGGTTAGGGAGGGTTATGGGTATTTTTAGACTTAGGAATGGATGAGGTACTCTAGAGTTAGGCACTGGGTGGTTACTTTTAGGGTTAGGATCAGAGATGTAGAAGGGATATTAAACATTATGGGAGACAGGTTATGGGAGTTAGAGGACTTGCCAAAAGTGTGAGTGGCAGTAAGGACCTGTAACTCGAGCAAAGGTGTCTCAAGCCCATGTAGTAGACCCACAGTCTCCACATGAGCAGTTCATGATAGTCTGCATCTATTTGAAGAACATCAAGTTGTGAAGCACAAATCTTAACCAATGAGCCACCATGTTGGGCTGTAACTTAGGGTGAGGTGTAGATTTAAACTTAGGCCCCAGATTAGTGAATCAAGAATTTTAATCACTGACAGATTAAAGGATGTTACATAGGGGGAGGTGTAGATTTAATTCCAGACCATGGAGCCATGAGGTAAAACCTTCAACAGTAGTCCACCATGTTGAGCTGCAACTTAAGGGGGTGTAGATTTAATCCTAGACCCTAGATTTGTGAGGAAGAAATTGTAATCTCTGAGATATTAAAGGGTATTACTTAGGGGAGGTATAGATTTAATTCCAGACCATGCAACTATGAGGCAAAACCTTCAACAGTGGCACACTATATTGGGCTTTACCTTTATGGAAGGTGTAGATTTAATTCCAGATGCCAGATTTATGAGGTGAAAATCTTCATCAGCATGGGATTAAGAACTGTTACTTAGGGGAAAAATCTAGATTTAATTGCAGTCACTGGAACTGTGAGGCAGAAACCTTAACCTCTGACCTACTATGCTAGGTTGTAATATAGGGGAAGGTTGAGATTTAATTCTAGACTCCATATTTGTGAACCATTATGTTGGGCTGTTGCTTAGGAGGAGGTCTAGATTTAATCCCAAACCCTGGAACTGTGAGGCATAACACTTCACTCTGAGCTGCCATGTTGGGCTGTTAGATAGGTAGCATGTTGCATTATTACTTTTTTTTTCAGTTTAATTCTAGTAATGTCTTCAGAAGATTCCTTGAACTTTTCAGCATGTTGATTTAAGAGCTGTCATTACTTCTTTTGTCAGTAGCAGGAAAAGAAGCTTCTCTAGAATAGGTTCATATGTACATCTTTTCAGTAGCTCGTGCCATCTTCTAAACTCAGGCTGTTGGCAGTGGGAAGAGCAGCCCTATTGAGAAATTAAAACTGAATCCCTCCCACATATACAACCACACTCACATACACACTCTTGTGCATGCAACACATGTGATTACACACACCCATGCACACATGCACAGACAAATGCACACGCGCATGTACACACACACACACACACACACACACACACACACACACACATATGTTCTCCCCCTCACAAACACACTTTCTTTAAGGACAATTCATAGCTCACACTGCAGACTTCTTGTGAAATTAATCACTTTTTTAATTAAAATATTCATCCTAGGCAGTTGTCAAATACAACTAGATAATGAGGGCTAATAAAAGCTGTGTTTCAGTTTGAAGTGCAGGGCATCATACTAGGAAAGAAATACAGTCTAATTTCATGAAAATGTAGTTCTGAAGCAAGAAACCCAGTTGTCAATGTATGGGTTCACATGGAGCTTACAAGCAAAGGGAGAATATTTTCATCCTCAGCACATTTATGTCAACTTAATCATGTGTACTGCACACGTATACTGTGCACTCCTCACTTTATCCTTATACTGTGCACTCATGTTATCTTTGTGGCTTGCACTATCAAGAGTTTTACACAACAGGCTGGGCATTTGACTTACCACTAGATTTCTCCTCCTTCACATGTAACAGAGATGCAGTTCATGGCGCAGAAAAAATGAATACAGTACAAAATGACAAAAAAATAAACTGCATAATAACACTTCAGCCCTAAACCCTGCAATTTACAGCCCTCTCATTGCTATCCACTCAGGTAGATCTGCTTTTATTTCAGAGCATAGATTGGCCATTTATAGACCAAACTAACTCACTTCCATTTTCTGACAACAGAATATTTTGATAAAATATGGTTTCTATTCACAGTACAGCATAGACTATTATATTCTGAAACAGATGGGATGGGGAGTATGGTTCTACTCGCGCAATAAACCTATATGCCAAAATTCTGTACTAAATAACAATACCGTGAGGCTGACAGTTCTTGCACGTAGTTGTTCAGTTATTTCCAGTGCCCAGAATTCCTGCCAAGTAATAAAAGATGAACTGCTGAAAGTCTTAATAAATCAAACATCAAGAAAATTGCAGTCCAGTTTATTTTGTAATCTCCCGCCAACATTTCTGCTGTCTGCTCCCATACACATAAATCAACTGCATGTGTCTGCATGAGCTACTGCATACATATGTGTATATAATTTAGTTTAACTAGGCAGGAGTTTAAAGTATAAATGCATTATTTACTTAAGCAGGAGATAAATGGATTAAATAATTCTATTAATTCTAGTTACTAAAAAGTGTGCAGAAAACATGATGCTTTGATTTTTTTAAAAGACATATGAGTGCATTTTCTCATAGTTTATTTTAAAATGCTGATTTCTTCATAAGTGGGCTTATAGTGCAATTGCTAACAACTTTCGTTTTTGTAGATGCAAAGTTCCAGCTTCAAAAGTTTGCACACGTTAATACCCACCAGGCCCATTTGACCAGTCCCCTATAGTGAAAAGATACACTGATGTAATTTTTTTAATTTAAATTTTTATATTACTGTCCTGTACTGTGATCTCAGTAATTGATCTACTGCAGAATGAATGTTAGAATCTGTGTTATAAACTGGTCTAGGTGCACACAACACCCCATGTGGAATGCTGTAGTCTGTTTAGGGTTGGAAAATATTTACTGCTGTTTTCTGTTCCAGCTTAAAAGGAAAAGTGCGGCTTGAAAAGAGGTAATCAGAGGTGATCACGTATTTTTTTAAAAATGTACTGCAGTCGCGTGATCAGCATAGCAAGCTTTCCCATGAAGCAGCTGCGTGATATGGGATGTGCATATGTTCCTCAGAATGTGCCACTGCATACTGCTCTAGTGGCCTTCCTGGGAAGTATTTTGCAGAGCTCCACCTTCCTTCTAACTGACCAATGGCAGGCAATACTAGGAGCAAATTTAAGTCTGAAATTCCAACATGTTTCTCCAACCTTTGACGAAATTCACACAATTTCCCTCCCAGACAAACAGAAATGTAACAAGAGTATGATCCAACGGACTTGTACATGTATTTAAAATACTTCAAACCTGCATATTCTGAATGTTTGAGGCTGGAATCAGAGATCATGCCCATCTTTATACTGTAGTTTAAGTCCTTTTACTTGTCCAAGTTTTCCATCATAGTCAACCAATAACTTATCAAGGTTGGCCAAACCATGTTCAATAGCTATGTGAAAACTATCAGGCTGTATTCTACTAAGAGTTATTTCAACCTACTGACATTACAGCAAATCAACTTTCATATCTCTGCATTGCACCTGTATAGTCTGCATAAATTGCCTTTTAAGCAACAAATATCAACAACAGTCCATTCACTGCCACAGCTCATAACTTTGTACTGGATTTAATTATTACATCTTTATAAGAAGCCTGTTGGGACTCATTCTAATGAATTGCAGCCTCAAGCATGCACAATATCTACCTTCAATAAATATATGGTATCCACCTTTAACAAATCCAGTATCCTAAGAACCTTTGCAGATAGTCTGCCATATTGTAAAGTAACAGAAATAGAGTCATTCCCAGTTACACTGATGCTCCATTTTTCTGGGAAAAAGACCCATAAATCCTAAATTTGGACTGTCTGTGTACTGGAAAATGCAGGAGTTTTATGGACTATAGCCTTTTTGCATACTCATTCATCACAACTTGTATTTCTTCTTTTATGTGCTACTTACAGTAGTGTCTGCTTGCTTTATAGGCTAATCTCTACCTAAAATCTGTTTTACATTTTCATATATAGAAGAGTTAGAAAATTGTTATTAAATCATTGTAATGACCAGAAATTGCATTTAAAAAATCATAGGCATAATTTCTGGGTTTCAACTCACAAAATCAGATTAAATTTTTCATTCTTGTCAGCCACTGGCCCCTTTACCCTCTATGTATAAAACCAAAAAGCCAATACAGTGGTAACTGGAAATACAAAGTACTAATAAAAAACAAATCCAACGTCAAAAGAAAGACATAAATTTATTTCTAACAACCAAAGCTTTCTGGTAAACCACCCTTCCTCAGTGCTAATACATTCACAATGTTAGAATTCACTTTATATAAAACAGATCAAAACATGTGATCATAGTCAGTCACAAAAAAAACAAGTAATTAACATACTAATTAATATGTAAAACTTAATTCATTAAAAAACAATATTCATTAAAAAACAATATTCATTAAACACAATATGAATGAAAAATATTGTTTTTTAATTAATTAAGTTTTATGTATTAATTAGCATGTTAGAAATAAATTTGTGTTTTTTTTTTTTTTGTTTTTTTTTTACATTGGACTTGCCCTTCACCCTCTATGCCTTATGATGTAATTTTTCTCTTTGCCTCCAGTACCATCCTCATTACCAGCATCTTGGTAATTCTTGGCTACTCCTAACACTAAACCAAGTATTTTATTGCATTTTGAGAGGGACAAAGTTCCTTTAAAACTTAAAACAAAATTAAACTCTCAGATGCCACTTTTGTACATCCTTCTCTCATTCTGTTCAGTTTACACACAGTGTAATTATTAGAGAAGCATTTCAAATAATGACAGAAAGAGGGACGTATCGTATCCTCACTCTTCTTTCAGAACGCATAAAGGCTGGGTTTTTTTAAGCGTCTCTATTTCAATTTGCATAACTATAGATCACAGTAAAATCAGTCCAGCTTTCAAACCATATAGAATTGCTTACTATACCACAGAGAACCATTGCTACCTAACTTGCTAGGCTGTCACATGATACAGATTCACTCTGTTTGAAAGACACCTGCCTCTTTTATAAGACAGCCACAAGGTGAAAGACTACTACAGGGCTTACTTATATTACAGCTTCAACAAACCACTTCCCTTCACACAAACCATGGCATATTTTAGCTTCCCCCATCACTGCTTAAAAAGAAACACCATCATGTAACATCACAAAAAGAAGCTCTGGAATCTGTTGCCCTTTAAAGAGCAATAAATATAAGACAAATAAATTCCATCACCAACACATTGATTGCATCAGCCTAATTACTATACTTTACTAATTTTGAGTTTTTTTTGCAATCTGTACTACAGCTCCTGTCCTTTGATCTTTCACCACATCCAACTAGGGCTGTTTTTTTTTCTTTTTTTTTTTCTAGGAAATGTAGCTTTGTACGACTTACTGGTAATTATTGTTTTGCTTCTGAATTCAGTGTTTTTTTTACAAAGGATGAATCTAAATGTCGTGGGTCATACGCCAGCAGATGTTTTGTTCTTGGTCTCCAGCTCCAAAATCTCAGACTCTGTTCACATGCCTAATTTATTAAGATCAGTTTGCAGAAGCTCTTTGGACTTGACAATACTCAGCTGTGACTTCTTCTGTCAGGGTAAGCAATAGCACCTTGAACTTCTTCACAAGTCAAAATCTAGTTTTATGGTGGCAGGTACCTCTTTCCTTAAACCTAGATGGCTAAGTAATAACACTCTGAACCCCTACCTTGTTCGGGTGAGAGTTATTCCAATAGCACATGTTCCCACAGACCTTCAACCTGGCTGGTTTAGCAATACCAGCCTGAAGAGTTATCTTGGTCAAGAACTCCTTCCATTGGGATAGTTTTCCATGTTTTAGTCACTTTATGCAGTAAATGCTTTACAAGAACTTTCATATTGCCCACCTCACCATCACAAATGATACCATATAATCCAATGTATAATCCAATGTTTAACGCCTGGAACTAAATGTCTGCATCATCCCATTTATCCCATAAGTCTGAGGTGTGTGCCACACCAGCAACTTCATAATGATGCATTTCAAATTGTCAGTCATTCTTATGTCACACCACTCATTCCCTAACTACCACAATTCACTTGTTGACTTTCCGTCCACATACTCTTTGCTGTACTATAGTCATAAGCTTTGGAATTCGCTGTAGTTATGGTTTTATATTAGCTCTATGAATGTACTGATAACCATAATTAACAACTACCTAGTGGAATTTTCAAAGCTGAACTTAACAAAGCACAATTTGTTCAGCCCAACAGCCTGAGATTGAATTTATTACATTGAGATTCCTTTTTTTCCCTTAAGTGCAGTGATTCAGAGTTAGAATATTAATGCAGGAGCACAGATGGTCTCCCACTGTATGGGAGATGTGTAAATGCAAAGCCTCTACCCCAAAAGAACTGGAGTTTGTTAGGTAACATTTTAGCCAATAGACTGCATCACAATGATTCTCAGAAAAGATGCCAATAAACCCATCCTGTAATCAACTGAATCATATTGGGACACAATAAACCTCAAGAGGATTGAAATGGTGCCATGTTATTTAGGATTATAGAATCATAGAAGGTTCAAGGTCACTAAGTCTTGTGACCATTATGCCTTGCTAGCTCCCACCCTAGACTGTATCTCCTCTCTCATGGGGGACTAGGCCAGTCAACCCCAAAGTGAATTTATGAATACCCATCCAATTAACCAGCCCCCATTTGATGAAGATAGTGTTATCATATGGTTTACTATCACATTCTTGAAATCTACAATCCTGAAACCCATATTTCTGAGACCATTATATCAAAAAGTCCAAAATGCGGTAGACCACTTGAATACTGAATCCCCCTACTCATGAGAACTCATGGTCCTGTACTGGTGTGGTCCCAGGAATGAGTGTTCAATGGGTGCTGCAGATGGGCAAGTCCAGGAGTTTGATATTGCAGTCTATAGCATTTTCGTCTTTTGATAGCATGGTCTCAGGATTATAGGTCCAGATTGTGGGCTTCAGGAGAGTGATAGTAAACCATATCACATTGTTTTATCTGGAAGGAGAGTCTGTTCCATCTGAGAGGGAGGTAGTGAGTAAGGAATCTGTCATAGCAATTATTCTTATTTTTTATAGCTTGCATCACAAAACATTATGTATAATATGCTGTGTTATTTTAATCCTTTTTGTTGGTCATTAATTGATTCTGATAATGAAAACAACCTGCTTACATGCTTTGCTTTTCAAATGCTCTTTCTCTTTTACATGGACTTACTTGGAGAATTTATAGATTCATAGATTAGTACTAGGCTAACTGCCCTTGTGGGCCATTTTTAGCTTAGCCAGTTATCCCATGTGAGAATCAAACCCTGCACCTTGTGTTTGTAAAGTAAACACCTTAACCATTATGCCAACATCCCACCAATAAACTGGTTAAGCAACCCAACAGCAGCATGACATAATATTCATAGATTCGTACTAGGCTAACTGCCCTTGGGAGCCATTTTATAAGCCTAACCAATTATCCCTTGTGAGACTCAAATCCTGCACCTTGCGCTTGTAAGGCAAACACCTTAACCATTAGGCCACCCTCCCAATTTAAAAAATCTCATCTTACATTACAAACATTTTAAATGTTACAATAGTGGAAATACCTATTATTACAAAGCTAGTGTATAGCTGCTACTTGACCCTTCCTATAAATTTATACCCCTTCTGCAGCTGTCCTAAACTGCTCTTATTGTTTTTTTATTATTATTACAGGTATCTCAGTTTTTTATGTGCTGTAGTTGGCTTCAGTGGTTATGTTTGGAATGACAAACTCTTATTCTGGGTTATCCACTTTCCTTTACATCTTTGATATTACTGTCTCTATCATCTGTACCACTAGCTTACATCTATGTTATTTTTTTTTCTTTTTCATCTATTAGGTCTTAGTAGTAACTCTCCTTGTCCCACTTCAAAAAGTTAACCTCAGGTTTCAGTACCACCAGGTGATTGAATTCCACCCTATTTTTCAAATAGGAGAAGCACTTTAGACCTTCCTCTGCAACATTCTGCCTCACCCAAAGACTTTCCAATATATCACAGTGCTTTTATTTCTCCTTTATATTCCACTGTAATTTGCCAGTAGTAATTAATTTATGCATGTGCTCTTATAAAATACATTAATTCACTATATGGTGATACACACAACATTGTGTCCTAATCCCTAGACATCTAGAGCCACACGTACATAAAACTACCCTAATAAATATACCTAAAGTCTCATGCAATTATAGGAAAGTGACCTAAGACTTTACCATAACAGGAATTAAAACAAGACTTTCACTTATGATATAATGTTCTATTTTGAGCAGTCCTTCTAGCTCCTAACTAGTTTTTCCCTCTGTTTCTACAACTGTAACTTAACATATATATCTAGTTGATCACTGTAGATACTGGTAGTAGAAGTAGCAAACTTAAACTCATCCTAAATCAAAAAATAAAAAATATATAATTTGAAATATTATACAGAATTACTAAGTATTCAAAAGTGATCCAGGCAGGGTAGATGGCCTGTTTCCAGTCAAAAAATCCTTTATTAAGTACACAGACAAGCGATCCCAGTAAAACAAAAATAACAAACTAATAGTTTCTTCATAAGCTTTCCAACTATATGTATACTTTTTATCAGGCAAGGGAGTGATTTATTGTGCTGTAAAACACAGTGTATTGGTATACGTGTTAAATTCACGTCTCTTCCTCCATCAGTGTGACATTCAAGCTGGTCCTGCCCTGTTTCGTAGATATCATAATAATATAACCCTTATGTACATTAAATAAAATTAATAATGATGTGGTACCTCTTATTTAACCAGATTATTAAGTATGTGATTTTATCCAAGACAGTATACTACATGGCTGGAAATATATAAAAATATAAATGTTATACCCTTTGACAATATAAAAAATATATACATATACATTTTGCATGTGTGCACTTGTGCATGTGTGCATCACTGGTAATATTATGTAGACATTGTAAACTGTGTTTCCTGTTTCCCTCCCACAGGTTCTGGTGCTGCTCTGGTGTCATGCAGCAGGGAACCTGAATCAGGTGCCATGGGTACTGATAATGATGACATCTGTGTAATGGCACAGGAAGGTATGCCAGGATCCGTCATTGGTCAGCCAATTGACAGTACACAGCTGTCAACCCCATCAATGCACACAGTTATCCTGCCAATACACCCTTTGTCACCAATGTCCCTAGGTGATGGACAGGATACAGTGGGCCTTGACCAGGGTAATGTGGTATCTGTGGCACATGCTTCCCCATGCAGCAGCCATGGGCATGGCCCTGAGATGGTACCATGCAGACAGATGTCCAGGGGTTCTCGTGGGAGCATCCGTGGGCATACTGCCCCTGTCAGACATGCCCACAGAGGTCTTACAACCTCAGCTATGTTTCGGGCTGTCATGCAGGCACAGTCACGTATGGAATGGTACACCAGACAGGGTCTGAGGGAGCTGACAGCATGTCGCACAGCCATGACTGACAGTATGCGTGACATTGCGGCTGCCATCCGTAATTTCACCGATGTCATAGACAGACGTTGTGGGGACATATTAGACCGGTTCACAACTACATGTCCATGAGCCAGGGCGATGGTGGATGGTTAAGGCGTCGACGTGGGCGTATGCCAGCAACAGCAGCAGCTGGCAGTCGTCGCGGATGACAACAGGGCCACGGCCGCCCCCATAGTGCCAGCAGCAGCCCCAGCAATGCTGGGTCTGTGCTGTCATCAGACCGCCCCAGGAGACCACGTGCACGTGGCTCTGGACAGGCCCGACAGGGATCTGTGTCCAGTCAATGAACACCTGCTTCTGATGACATTACCCAGTCTCGATTGGTACCGGATACGGTCCGTAGCACCCCTGCAAGGCACAGGTACCGTGTCCTTGGCCACAGACACTGATCTGTATGACCTGGCAGGTACAGTCTGTGGCTGTCCACAAACACCAGTATATGGCAGCCATGAGGTGGAACTGTGTGCATCCATACACACATGCAAATTGACAACACCTAGGGCTACCGCATACACGCACACACTGCATCAACATTTCCCCACCTTATACTGCTGTCCCTCACCAACACACATATACATACATGTCAATTGGTGGTATCGGTGGCTGATTCAGGCATACCAAGTTCACACCCTGTGCATATGATGAAACTGTGCCACCTCCTGCAATCTGTAACATCAGTGCAAGTACAGGTTAACATGTTGCTGATGCACAGGGTGACTACATAGATGTGTAGTAATAGTATCATGTTGTTAACAGTACTGTGTGCTGATATAATTGTGGGTATATCCCAGCATGCCTGATGCAGTAAGGGTATGATTGTCTTGTACTGTTGTCTACACCCATGGTAAGTACCATAGTGTATCATCTGCACATGTTGGCATACTGGTGGTAAGGATGTCAACAGAAGGCTACATACATAGGTAGCACAGGGGATAAGGTAATGAAAGTATTAATACGCAATGATGGACATGTAAACTGCAAGTGGCATGTTGCCCACACTGGACTCTGCAATGCGGATGTTTGAGGATGTTGATATGTGTGCAGTACTACACGACTGGTACAGGACACACAGGAGCACCCTAGCACTGCAAGCTCACATCTCATACCATGCTAGACAGCCCCAACACACAAAACTAACTGTCACTGGAGGGAGAGTCCCCATACATGTCAGGGATACTGTGGTGGCAGGCCAGGTAGCATACATCCTACTACGTATGGAACCACTGAGTGAAGGCTCAGTGTCTTTTATTTGACATGTGTATTACTGCAGGTATGAGCACCTGGGTTTCCATCCGGTTATTGTACATCCTGACGGTACATGGTCTGTACACTTGTGTGCGCTGAGACTGGACCCTAGCCATCTGACCTGTGTATTTCCATGTACATGTGTATAGTGCCTGCATATTTGCACTGTTACCTACTGGAAGTGGTACAGCTTGTTTGTTGTACAATGGACTACATGCAGCCCTGCTTACTGTAGCTTTGTGTGCATGCATGTTTGCTTGCAGTTACCCTGGAACACTGATCCCACCTGCAATGCAGAGTTACAGAGCTTCTGTGGACTCCTAGTGACATCTGCATAGCTTACTATATGTATGTCCATGTCTCACTTGACAGAACGTCACTGTTTGTCTTGTTTACATGTACGTTGCCTGTGACCCATTGCATATGACTTACCTGGCATTTGTCCACGTGAGCAGTCATATATGCCAGTGCTAACTAATCACAGGCACTACACCCTCACATACTCACCTTCTGTTGAACCACCTGCTTCGCTAGGGATGGCTTGCACCTGTCACCCCTGGGCTTTCGGATATTGGCAAAGGCTCTTGCTACCCCCATAGTGCCTTTTTTAGGCAAGGCTCAAAGGACAAACCCACCTCCATAGGTATCACAAGGGATAAGAAACTATGAGTAATGCTACTCAACGCCAGAAGTCTAAACCTCAAGATGCATGCACTCGTAACTCTCCTTAGCTTGGAGAACATCGATATCTGTGCAGTAACAGAAACCTGGTTCAGGGCTACCGAGAGCACCCCAGCACTACCAGGTTATACCTCATACCATGCTTTTCGGCCCCAAAACTTGGACCGAACCACAAAAGGAGGGGGAGTATCGATATTCATCAAAGATACCCACACCTCCAGGTTGGTGGCAAAGCACGAAGCATCAGAGACTATCCATGTGCAACTAACAGTGGGTAAAACTGCCTTCCAGTTCATAGCCTGCTACAGACCACCCTCCCAAACCCAGGAATCCCACTCGGCCTTCCTGAGAACACTGGAAAATATGAAGGTCTCTCCAAACACCATTATATTGGGTGACTTCAACTACCCAAACATAGACTGGGAGCATTACTCTAGCTCCAACACCCTAGCCCAAAGGTTCCTAGAATTTATAAACTCAAATGCTATGGAACAACTTGTTACCACTCCCACGAGGGAAAACATACTGGACCTGATCATCACCAACATGGGGACTCTATGCTCCAGACCAGAAGTGTATCCCTCACTGGTAAGATCAGACCATAAACTAATCTCACTGGATATTCACATCCCGACCCCACCCCCTGCCCAGAAAACCACAGTGAAAAACTTCTCTAAAGCAGATTTCACACTCCTCAAAATGGAGGTGGAATCCTTCAAAGCCCCCAGGCCTGTGGAAAATATGGCCCAGACCGCAGAATCCTTTATAAACGCATTCTATGAACACCTTCAGGAATGCATGGATCATGCGATCCCAAATAAAACCAAGACCCAATCCTCCAAAGGCAGACGTCCTGTCTGGTGGACCCCAGCCATAAACAAACTATACAATAGAAGGAGGAAGCTACTAAATGATAGAGCAAAATCCCAAAAAGGGAAGGCATCACTGATCAGTATTAGCAAAAAACTACGGGCACTCATAAAATTGTCTAAGGCCAGCTTTGAGAGAGAAAATTGCACAAGACACTAAGGATAATCACAAGGCTTTCTTTAGTTATGTTAGGAACCTGGGTGGTAATTCCCAGATATGCTCAGAATTAGACCAAAATGACAAAAAATACACCGAACCCACAGACATTGCCAACATCCTAGCTGACAGGTTCAGCGCAAACTTCTCCTCCACACCAAAAGGGCAAATATCTATCCCAGCAGAGTGCTGCCCCCCTGACATCTCAGATGCTCAGGTAAGAGCCGCCCTCTCCAAAGCAAAAAACACAGCATCAATGGGACCACACAGTGTCCCAGGCTGTGTCCTACATGAACTCCAAGAAGAGCTAAACCCAAACATAAAACTACTGTTCAATCTCAGCCTTACTAGAGGATATGTGCCCAAAGAGTGGCGTACAGCAACAGTGGTCCCTGTCCATAAAGGTGGTGCCTCAACGGATCCTGGAAACTATCGCCCCATAAGCCTGACTAGCTTGGTCTGCAAAGCTATGGAAAGGATCATCATGGACCTCATAAATAAAGATATTGGGGACCTACAGACATTGGATCCTACCCAGTTCGGCTTTGTTAAGGGCAGATCCTGCCTCTTATACCTGGTTTATTTCTTTGAAACAGTCACCAAGGCCATTGACGAGGGGAAGGTGGTCCACACAGCCTACCTGGACCTCGCAAAAGCCTTCGATACAATACCCCACTCGGGCATTATAGATAAGCTCACCAGCTTAAATATAAACCCCTATGTCACTAGATGGATTGCAAACTGGCTCAAGGACAGAACCCACATGGTTAGAATTGCTGGAGCCATGTCAGACTCCAAACCAGTTACAAGTGGTGTCCCACAAGGCTCAGTCCTGGGACCTCTCTTTTTCGGTATATATTTCTCGGAGGTACAGGCCAACACGGAAGGACTGTGGCTGACCAAGTTCACAGATGACTGACAACTGGCCGCCATAATCGACTCTCCAGCCGACACAAGCATCCTCCAAAAGGGCCTCATAGAAACAGACAACTGGTGCCAGAGCCATGGCCTCAAGCTAAATGCCAAAAAGTGTATAGTCATCCCCCTTGGCAAAAACAAAGTGCCCACAAATTACCACATAGGTGGTAATCCATTAAGTACAGAAGAAGTAATTAGGGACCTGGGGACCCAAGTTGATAGCAATCTTGAATTTGACAACCACGTGGCCAAAGTGGTTAGAAAAACATTTTATATAGCCCACCTAATCATGAAGGGATTCACATCTAGATCAGGGGAGGCCATCATGCCTCTTTACTCATCCCTCATCAGGCCCATAATTGAGTACAATGTCCCTTTTGGGATGTACCTTACCAGACACCTACAGCAACTGGAAAGACCCCAAAAGTACCTCACCAAGAGGATCAAAGGGCTCAAACAGATGCCATATGCTGCCCGGTTAAAGAAACTCCAGCTCTACTCAGTGGCATACCGCCTTTTCAGAGGCGATCTGTGCCTGACGTATAAAGCCATGTCCAACCCGGAATTAATGGACATGCTGCACCTCAGAAAATCCAAATCCCATCGAGCTACGTGCTCGAGAGACTTGAACCTCAGCACTGAAATAAATAGGACATGCTGGAGGGACAGATTCATAACTCAGAGGCTCCCTTCACTCTGGAATAAAATGCCAGTCCAGGTTAGGCAGAGTCCCTCATTGACTCTCTTCAAGAGGAATCTTGATGAGTGGATGGGAGATCATAGGTTTACCGGGTATCACTTCTGTGTCACTGTTAGACAGAGGCACAGTATACTAACCTCGAAAAAGGGCATAGCAAAATAAATTTAAAATGGGTGGCGAAAGACAAACACATTCTGGCTAGGCTTATAAATGCCCTAGGGCAGATAGCCTAGTATGAACCTATGAACCTATGAACCTATGAACCTATGTACCTTGTTCCCCATTGGCCCTATGTGCTGTTAATCACCATGGCAATCACAATACTATGGTAGCATGTGCAAAGGTCACTTGTCAGTCACCTCTATGGTACAGTTGTGGAATATGTGGGTTATGTGGCAATGTCACAGCTGCCACATGTACACAGTCAACCCTCTCCCCTACACATGGACGTACAACACATGTATGAGATGCAACCACATAGCCAAACTGGGGACTAAGTACTCTGACCCCAGTACTGGCATAACCAGTCAGGTGGCATGAAATACTACAGTGACTACAATACCAGTCTGATGTAGACCTACACTGACAGCAATCCAAACACGTGAACACACTGGGCCATTCGTGGAGCCTCAGAATAGCATCCTGCCTGAGCAGCAGACACCTCTGCAGCTGGCACACAGGCATACGTTAAGCCAGAACAAAGCACGTGCAACACATAGCACACAAATCCTGTGTGCCAAACAGTCACAGCCTGTATGGCTAGACAACACACCTGCTACAGTTGTGTTAGGTACCTTTATTGTCCAGTACAGTGAGGTCCCGCTCACCAGGCTGGACAAGGTGAAGGTCACAGTGATATGTGTAGTATTTTGTGTAGTATTTTGACCCCCTACTCCAACCTTAACTCCCTTAGATCAGCTAATAATGTCCAGATCTTAACAACTAAAGCTAAGAACTTGGGTGGTGATGCCCTGTATGCCAACTCCATTGGAAAGCCCTGGAACTCCCTGCCAAACACCCTTAGACTCATGACCTCACATAAACAGTTCAAAAACAACCTCAAAAACCATCTTAAGCTACAATGGCTATGCCCATGCACAGAACCTGACTAACTTATCAAATCTCCTGTACTCATAATTTGCCCTGATAAATTAGTTACCTAGACCATTATTTTCACTGTGTTTATCCTATACAACTAGTATGTTTAACCTGTTGCTTTGCTACTTGTGCTTATATTAAGTCTATGTTATTTCCTATTCTTATATTGTAAATGTAACTTGCTCTCATCATGTATTGCTATTATGCTGGAGCTTTTCTCCCCGGGCCTCTACTGAAAAGGGATATGTATCCAGCTGGACTAGCCCGGTCAACAAATGTAAAATAAATAAATAAATAAAATAAATAAATATGCCCGTGGGGCACTATGGTCCGCCACATAACACAAGCATACAGGTCAGTCAGAGGCATGGACACATATGACTCAGTCATTGTCCATGGCACTATGGCTGACCTGTGATGTACCTTCCTGGACTACATGATAGGGAACATGGAAGGGCTCTCTGAGCATGTGGCACAGGCTGGTATGACCCTGACCTTGGTTGGCATCATACCCTCACCAGGAATGCTGACGTATTACTGAATGCTGATGAATTACTGTAGCTACAACACCCTAGCTGAAAGGTTCCTAGCATGTAGTCACTGCATTGCTATGGAACAACTTGTTACCACTCCCACAACAGGTGAAAACATGCAGCACCTGTTCATCAACAACATGTAGACTATATGCCCCAGACTGGATGTGTATCCCTCGCTGCTAGGATGATACCATATACATCTCACACTGTATATACACATGCCACATGCAGCACCCGCACAGACAACCACAGTCATAATGTTATCCAGTGCAAATACCATGTATTCACATGTGGCAGGTGTCAGACATGGGAACTATTGGAGGTCACAGGTACATATGTGTATTTGTCACACACATACATCATCTGTGTCCATTGCCATTACTGGTTTAATCGATGTCATGCATTATTGTGAAAAACAACCCACACACATGGGCATTCTGTGTGACAAAAACACACGTGGCATGTGTGGAATTCAAAGCCATAACTAACTGTGCTATGACAGTAGTGAGAGACGCAGTAGCAGAGCATGCTATTTGCATTACTGGGAGATTTGCCCTCTTCCGCTGTACTTGTAGGGTGCGGACATCATCTCTGTGTATAGATTGGAATATGCAGCAGCTGGTGTGTTGTACTGGTTGGCAAACGTGTCAGTTCTCTCACACATGTAATTGCACACACCCTCCTTCCTTCCTTTTGTGTGAGCATGCCCAGTTCAGGCTTTCCATGGCATGTTGTCTGACATATGTCTCATTTATCAAAGTGTGCGAGCATGCCCAGTGTGAACTTTCCATATGTTGAACTCTGCAGCCCACCACATTTGTGGATGAGTTTGAACTTCAACAATATCTCACGTTTATGGTTGTGTGTTGTGTGTCATGTTGTGTAGTTACTGTCCAACTGCTTTGTGCCTGAACACAACAGGGATTATACTGTGCCTGCATGGTTTGCATGGGATACTTTGCATACAGTTGTCAACATCCTTTCATACTGACCTAACACTGTAGTACCGTATAGTGTACTGGTTCAGTACTTTCACTGTGGTGGACAGTATCCTGGGCTTTAGTCCTATCACTGCTTTACATTTTCATAGTGAGCACAACAGCCTGGTTAGGGGCCAGTTGTGCACATCTGACCATGTTGCATTATGTTCAGATATGAACTACTTAAACCAGGCTTGTCCAACATTGGTAGTGTATTCCACAACATAGGTGTACATTGGCAAACACTAGCGATGTGCCCTAGGCCATTTCTATTGTTAGTCGGAGAGTGTGTTTGTCCTTCGACACATATTGTAAGTGGAGTTTGCCATGACATATGTCATGGTTAGTATACTGTGCCTCTGTCTACCCGTGACATAACAGTGATACCCAGGGTAAACCTACCATCTCCCATCCACTCATCAAGATTCCTCTTGAGGAGAGTCGATGAGTGACTCTCTGGCTAACCTGTACTGGGAGTTTACTCAAGAGTGGGGGTGGCTTCTGTGTTATGGATCATTCAGTACAGCTTGTCCTATGTATGTTAGTGCTGGGGTTCAGGTCTCTCATGTGCATAGCTCACTGGCATTTAGATTGTACAAGGTGCAGCATGTTCATTGATTCCAGCTTGGACATGGCTTTATACATCAGGCACAGCTTGCCTCTGGGTGGGCAGTATGGCAGTGTGTGGAGCTGCAGTTTGTTTAATCAGGCAACACATGGCATCTGTTCAAGCTCTTTGATACTCCTGATGAGGTACTTTTGGGGACTTTACAGTTGATGGAGGTGTCTGCTGCGGTACATCCCACACGGGCTATTGTAGTCAATTGTAACGCTGATGAAGGATGACTGCAGAGCCACAATGACCTCCCCTTATCTATATCTGACAACCTTCATGATTAGGTGGGTATATGGTATGTTTCTGTAACCACTACAGCCACATGCTTGTCCAATGCAGGATATCTATCAACTTGTGTCCCCAGGTCTCTCATTACATGTTAAGTACTTAATGGGTTAACACCGATGTGGTAATTGGTGGGCACTTACTGTATATCCACAATGGTTGACTATACACTTTTCTGCAATTAGCTTGCTAACATGGCTATGGCACCAGTTGTCTGTTTCTATGTGGCCCTTTTGTGGGATGCTTGTGTCAGCTGGAGGGTCAGGTATGGTGGCCAGTTTGTAGTCCTCTGCAAACATGTTCAGACACAGTCCTTCCATGTTGGCCTGTACCTATGGGACATACATACCAAACGAGGGAGGTCCCAGGACCAAGCCTTGTGGGATGCCAGTTATATCTGGTTTGTAGTCTGACATGGCTGCAGCATGTCTGACCATGTCAGTTCTGTCCTTGGTCTGGTTTGCAACCCCTCTACTGACATAGAGGTTTATATTTAAGCTGGTGAGCTTATCTATAATGAACACGTGGGGTATTGTATGGAAGCCTTTGCAAGGTCCAGCTACGCTGTGTGGACCACATTGCCCTCATCAGTGACCTTAATGACTGTTTCAAATGAGTCAAACATGTTTAAGGGGCAGGATCTGCACTTAAGAAAGCCACACTGGGTAGGGTCCGGTGTCAGTAGGTCCCCAATATCTTTATGTCTGCGGTACATGCTGATCCTTTCCATAGCTGTGCAGATCAAGCTTGTCAGGATTCTGGGGTGGTAGTTTGCAGTATCCATTCAGGCAACACCTTTGTTGTGAAGGACCACTGTTGTTGTACACTGCTCTTTGGGTACATATCCTGTGGTAAGGCTGACAGTGAGCAGTAGTGTGATTTGGCATTCCATTCTTTTTTGAGTCCATGTTGGACTCAGCCCAGGACACCATCTCATACCATTGCTGCTGTGTGTTTTGCTTTGTAGATGCTGGCTGTTACCTCAGCATCTGCAATGTCAGGAGGCCAGCAGTCTGCTGGGATATTTTCCATTCCGGGGGGGTGGGGGGGGTTGCACTGCACCTGTTAGGTTGGATGTTGGCAATATGTGTGTGTGTTTGGTATGTTGTTTGTAATATTTGAGTGATTCAGAGCATATCTGTGAATTCCCAACAAGGTTCCTACCATCATTTAAGAAAGCCTTGTGATTATCCTTAGTGTCCTGTACAATTTGTATCTTCATAGGTTCATAGGTTCATAATAGGCTATCCACCCTAGGGCATTTATAAGCCTAGCCAGAGTGTGTGTGGCTTTCATCATCCCTTGCTATGTGAATATTATGGCCATTTATGATTTACTTTACTGTGCCTCTGTCTGGACGTGACACAGTGAAGACCCCCAGTGTACATCTACGATCATCCATCCACTTGGCAAGATTCCTGTTGAAGAGTGTCAGTGAGGGGCTCTGCCTAACATGGAGTGGGATTCTGTTCCAGGGTGTAGGGAGCCTCTGGGTTATGTATCTGTCCCTGCAGCACATCCTATTTCATTATGTGTTGAGGTTGACATCTCTCACTCTCACAGCTCCGATGGCTTTGGGTTTTCTGGGGTGGAGCATGTCCATTACTCCTGTGTTGGACATGGCCTTGTACAACAGGCATACAACGCCTCTGTGTAGGCAGTATGTGACTGCATTCAGCTGGGGTGTCTACAGCCAGGCAGCATATGACATATATTTGAGACCCTTTATCCTCTTGGTGAGGTACCTTTGAGGTCTTTCTAACTGCTGCAGGTGTCAGGTAAGGTACATCCCAAATGAGGCATTGTACTAGATTATGGGTCTGATAAGAGAACAGTATAGGGGCACAGTGACCTCTGTTGACATAGATGTGAATCCTTTCATGATACGGTGTCCAATATAGACAGTCTTCCTAGCCACGTTGGCAATGTGAGTGTCACATAACAGGTTACTGTCCACTTGTGTCCCTAGGTCCCTGATTACTCCTTCCATACATAATGGTTTACCACCCATGTGGTAATTTGTGAGTACCTTGTTTGGTATTTGGTGGGACATTCATACTGTCCAGTGTCTTCAGGACGGCTGGGTGGGGTTCCTGTGTGTGAGAGTGTGGTCTGTAGCATGCTACAGACTGTACAGCAGTTTTGCCTACGGTTAGTTGCACATGGGTGGTCTCCGATGCTTCATGCATTGTCAGTTACCTGGACGTATGGGTGTCTGTGCTGAATATGGATACTCCCCCTCCTTTTATGTTTTGGTCCAGGTTTTGGGACCATAACGCATGATATGAGGTATAACCTGTTAGTGCTGGTGTGCTGTCAGGAGGCTTGCAGCAGGTTTCTGTCACTGCATGGACATCAATGTTCTCCATACTGGGGAGGGCCTCGGGAGCATGCATATTGAGGTTTACACGTCTGGCATTGGTCAGCATTACCCTTATGTTTCTTTCCACTTATGTTTTCTAGGGTGCTGGGTTAGTCTTTTCAGCCTTGCCTATGAAAGGCTCTATGGAGGTGGCAAAAGCCTTATCCAATATCCAGACGCCCAGGGGTAACAAGTGCAAGCCATCCCTGGAACAGCAGCGTGGCTTGTCAAGCATGACATCCCAAGCAGACAGACATTGGATCCCCTTGGAATGACACCAGTAATTGTGCCACTTGTTAAAGCTGATCATTCTGTGTTTGTACTGTGGCATCATTCTTGGTGAGGGTAGGATGCTGCAAGCGGTCAGTGTCATACCGGCCTGGACTACATAATCAGAGAGCTCATTTATGTCTCTTTTCATGTAGTCCGGGGAGGTACATCTCAGGTCATTCATGCCAGCATGGACAATGACTGCATCATATTTCTACTTGCTTTGGGGTGACCTGCGTACTTGTGTTATGTGGCATATTGTAGCAGCCTACAGGCAGCTTACTGTACCCTTTCCCTTGTTCAGTCTGGTGAGCGGGACAGCAGTGTGTCTGACTATGGAGTCAGCTATTACAACTGTATCAGGCATGTTGTTTCTCCTTCTGGCCTGTGACTGTTTGGCACACCAGCTTTGTGTACTATGTGTTGCATGTGCTATGTTTGGAGGTTGTGGTTGCTTGGGTGTCTGCTTTGGAGGCCTCTGTTGGTGTGGTGTGTTTGTAATTAGGGCTTCCGGGAATGTTTTTCTGTGTTTATGTCTTTGGTTTGCAGTTGTGATAGGTCTATGTGGGACTGGGTTTGTGGTGTGTGTGGTTACCTTCTCCTCCTGACTAGTTTTGACAGTACTAAGGTGAGAGAGCTCAGCCTCCGGTTTGGATAAATGGTTGCATCTCTCACATATATTTGTATTTCTTGGGGGGGTTGAGGGTTGTCTGTGTACTTGAGGCAGGAGTAACATTGCCTCAATATTCACAGATTCAACTTGTTGTAGCTGGCCTTAGTGGATTGTATGTGTGGACATATTTTATTGCCATACTACTGATCAGTGATTACTTCCCTTTTTATGTTTGCTCTATCATGTAGTAGCTTCCTCATTCTCTTGCATGGTTTGGTAATGGCTGGAGTCCACCATGCCAGATGCCTGCATGTATGGCATTGTGTCTTGGTTTTATTTGGGATTGCATAATCCAAGCATTCCTGGCAGTGTTCATGGAATGCCTGTATAACAGGTTCTGAGGTGTGGCCCATATTTTGCAACTGCACAGGGCCTTTAATGGATTCCACATCAGTTTGGATGAGTGCAACTTTTGCTTTACACATGTTTTTCACTGTGGTTTTCTGGCCAGGGACTGTGGTCAGGATGTGTATATCCAGTGTGATTACTCTATAGTCTGGTCTTACCAGTGAGGGATACACTTCTCATCTTGCCATCCAGTACCCATGTTGCTGATTATCACATCCAGTATGCTTACCCCTCTTGTGGGAGTGGTACATTGTTCCTGGGCATTTTGGTTTATGGATTCTAGGAACTTTTGTCCTACAGTGTTGGAGCTAGTATAATTCTCCCAGTCTATGTCTGGGTATTTTCAGTTACCCAATATAATGTGGTTTGGAGGGCTTGATATATTCATGTATTCCAACATAGGCCAGGTGCAGTTCCTGGTGTTAGGATGGTAGTCTGTAGCAGGCTATAAACTGGGAGGCAGTTTTAGCCACTGTTACTTGACCATGGCTAGTCCATGCTGCTTCTTGTTGTGGTACCAACATGGGGGTGTGGTTATCCTTGACAATTATTGCTAGTCACCCTCCTTTAGTAGCTTGTTCCATGTTTTGAGGCTGTACAGCACAGTATGAGGTGTAACCTGGTAGTGTTAGGGTGCTGTTGTGAGCCTTGACTCAGTTTTCTGTTACAGGACAGATATCAACATTCTCCATACTGGGGGAGCTTAGACTGCATGCATCTTACTGTTTAGACTTCTGGCATTGGGTAGCATTACATCTAGGTTCTTATCCCTTGTGATACCTATGGAGGTGGGTTTGTGTTTTGAGCCTTACCTATTCAGGGCACGCTGTGGGTAACAACAGCCTTTGCCAGTATCCATAAGGCCTGGACTGATAGGTGCACACCACCCCTAGCAGGTGGAGCATCATGTCATGCTCAGCATGTCATCCCAGGCTGGCACACATTGGATCCCCTTTGACTAACTGCAATACTTCAGCCAATTATTGCAATTGATCATCTCATCGTCATATTGTGGCATCATGCTTGGTGAGGGTAGGATGTTAGTCAGGGTCATCAAGTGTGCATATACTACATTGTGTTACATTGTTTAACACATGGCATTCATGCCTCAGGTGGTGCTGCAGGGCTGCCTCTGTCAGATGCACATACTACACTCCCTGTACATGTTTTAGAGCAGGTTATTTCATTTTAGGCATCCCTGTTATTATATGAGTGAGTCAGAGAGGGGTATCATTCCCAGGGTTCCTACTAAGCCAGTGTATGTGCTATGCATTGCCTCTTTGCCAAGGCCAGGGCATACTGGGCACGCCTCCTTCTGCCTACTGGGGCAGGCTCAGGTTGTTCCTCCTCCGAGTCACGCTCTGCCTGTGATGGCCTTGGCAATGGTGGGGGGCTGTTTGGACCAGCCCTATGCTGGTCCTGCTGCAGCTGTTTTCGCAAGATCATATTATGTAGCATAGCACATACCATGACAATTTGGGTACATGTAGTTGGTGAGTACTGCAAGGCTCCACCAGATGTGTCCAGACACCGGAACCGTGACTTGAGCAGCCCAAACACACGCTCTATTACATTACGTGTTTGTGCGTGTGCCTCATTATGGTGTTCCTGTTCAGGTGTGTGCGTTTCTGATGGGTGTCATCAGCCACGGCTCCAGTGCATAACGTGCATCCCCCACTAGGTGTCCATGTGGGATGTCCCCATTGGCAAATGTCTGGTACAGCTGCGTCAAATGCCAGATATGGGAATCATGGTAGCTCCCAGGGCAGCCAGCACACACATTCATTATTATGCCCTGGGTATCACACATGACCTGGCAGTTGATGGAGGGGAAGCCCTTGCGGTTAAAGTAGGCCCTACCCCGCTCACCGGCTGGTGCTTTGATGCGTATGTGCGTGCAGTCTATTGCACCCACTACCTCAGGGTATTCCGCTATTTGCTGGAAGAGATGCATATTGCTGGCCAATACCTCACGGGCATTGGGGAAATATACATGATCACCGACATGTGCTGACATGGCATCCAGGAACTAGTGCAGTACCCTGGAGGCTGATGCCTGTGATATCCCCATCATATCACCAGTTAGTCTCTGGAAGGTACCTGTTGCTAGTATTCTTAGGCCAACACATACCTTGGTTTCCACTGGGATGGGTTCCCCTCTGTTGGTTCTGTGTGTGAGGCGTGGCCTGCACAGCTCGACAATTTGCTGCAGGAGGTCTCTGTCCACTCTATAGCGCTCTACTATCTCCAGCTCATGTAACCCGTGGTAGGTGACCCTGGGCCTGTACACTCTTCTCCGTCTCCTCACTGTGGGTTGTCTGGCACCATTTACATTGTCACCACCCTCAGCAAGTAGCCTATGTCTCCTTATGACAGCTATGGCAGCCCCTAGCATTTCTGCTTTGAGTTCAGCTTTTTCAATTTTCACTTCTAATAGCTTACTCTTGTCTTGCTGTGTCTCTTGAGAGAAACATCCTGCAATGCTGTTTGCAGAGTTTTAAGTGCTTGGCTGAGCTACTATTCTGCCTGTGTAATTGCCTGCTTCTAATTGTTTTCACCTGCTAGCTCCAGCAGTATTCCCTGCTAGCTTCCTACTAATTCTGTTGCTTCCTTTTTCCTCTCTGTTTCCTCAGGGGGGAGCAACGTGCATACCAGCAGAAACACGCTCACAGTAGCTTACACGCGCGCACACATGCTTACACGGTTTAGAATCTGCTTATTCAGGTTAAAACGCGCACACACCAGCGCAAACAGTGTTACAAGTCTGCCAACAGGCTCCCACATGCTCAGTCTACCTTACACGCGCGCACACTGCCCTACTCGCGCTTCATGGCGCACACACATGCGCATGCACGCCCAGCAAGAAACTTTGGTGTAAGCAACAGTGTACACCTTCCATTTCTTGACTTTCCCATGCTTATGTTGTGGCACTCCTCTTTCCATGATATGTGTCTGACATCTGTCATGTAACACTGACCTCCAATGAACTGCATTTCTTTCTACCATTCCCCTGTGATGTCACCTATCTCCTACTCTATTGCTCCCCTTATGTATCTCTTACACTACTCAGAATGTGCTCATTTGCTATGTGACAGTGGAATTCAGTATCCTAACACTCATTTACATCAGATTGCCTACTAATGCTTAGTTACATGTCTTAGACTCAGCTTCCCCCCTTAGCAACCACTAAACGGTGGCCATGTTGTTTTTGGTCTGCTGGTCCCTGCATTGTAAATCCATGTATTGCATAAAACCCACATTTGTGGGTTTATAACCTTCATTTTTATGTTTTATACAGCGCAGCCCGTTTGCGCGGGGTTGCGCTGCGTTTAAACATCGGCAATCGCCGAAAAAAAAAAATTATTTTTCATATTTGCATAGGGGTACCTTGCCATTGGCCACATATTTGGCCATTGGCATGCTGCCTGACACATATGCATCCTTTATTTGGAGCTGACATGGCTCCATTGTGGTTTTTGCAGAAACGTACTCAGTTGTCAACTGAGTACATTTCTGCAGCTAAAACGGCTCTTACACGGGCTGCTTTGGGCTTCCTGGATCGCTAATCTACCTCATTTGCATGCCTTTGGGCTGCAAGTGAGGTGATTAGCATATCCATGCCCACTCCGTGTAAGAAACATTTTAGCTGGTCTCTTACACGGAATTTAGGGCTGTTCCTGGATCGCGAAGTCTGCATGGAGTCTTACACTACTCTTAGACTCCGTGCAAGCCTTCGTGAATCCTGCCCAGTGTATTGGTATACGTGTTAAATTCACATCTCTTCCTCCATCAGTGTGACATTCAAGCTGGTCCTGCCCTGTTTAGTAAATATCATAATAATATAACCCTTATGTACATTAAATAAAATTAATAATGATTTGGTGCCTCTTATTTAACCAGATTACTAAGTCTGTGATTTTATCCAAGACAGTATACTACATGGCTGGAAATATATAAAAATATAAACGTTATACCCTTTGACAATATAAAAAATATATACATATACATTTTGCATGCAAAAAAACCCATTGTACAAATAACATTCTAGTTCCATAACCTATTGTTAACAAAGATCACTTTCATCCTAGACTTCTTTAGGTCTGTGTACAAGAACCCTAAAAACTATCTACAAACATATTATTGTATAATTAGCTAGTATTATATATACAAAAAGCACTTGCAAGGTTTTGGAATTTATTGCAAAACCTTGCAAGTGTTTTTTTGTATATTTAACTGTGGATCTTCACTTGTACAGACGCATATTTTCAGTTTGTTTTTCATTAATTAGTTAGTATTGTTATTACACACCATGTTGAATAAAGTGGAAAAAAGAACAAGAAAAAGAAAAAATGTATGATGGTGGAAACAAAATAAACACTTCAATTAAAAATGATTTAACATGGTATAATAAAATAAAATAAGTCATGTAAGCAATGTGGCAGTTTTCTAAGTTCCAGTACACTTTTAATTGAACAGTAGTAGTTTAGTCCAGGCTTCCTAAAGGAGTTCAGCTTTAATTGTCACATGAGTTCATGTTTCTCCAGAATATTCAAGATGACTCCTTCAAGATCACCCATGTCTATGCAATCCAGAATCTGGAACTTAAAACCTGTGTGTCTTTTATGAAGAGAAAGGTGCTTGGCTAGTGCATCATTATTACATTCAGAGCAGATTTCTGCCAGATGACATGAAATCCTATGCTTAGGTTTATTTACAGTCTTGCCCACATGAAATGCATTGCATTCATGGCACATTGCCCTGTAAATTATGTTTGTAGTGTTACAGTCACCCCCTGCACTGGTTTAAATAAGGGCAAAAGGAACTATCATCTTGCTGCATAAATATAGAAAATGTACAATTAGCTTCACATCTTTTGGTGTTTCTCTCATATAGTCTAGGTTTAAATTCAACAAAACGTCTAATGTTCCTGGCTTTCCTGTAAACAAAGGAAGGGGCTTCATCTAAGATGTTACTCAGAAAAGGGTTTCCTGTGACAATGGCCCAAGTTTTCTTCAGTAACATTTTTGATAATGTGATAATCCAAAATGTATGTGAGTATGCAGCTATTTTTGCATTTGTTATCCTCTGTGGAATTTCCTAACATTCTCCTACTGGGGAGGTAGAGTGAAGGTATTTCAGTCCTTTTCAGTTCTGTAATGGGTACCAGGATGTTTTTAACATCTGACTTTCATAGCCTCTCACTAGAAAATAATTCTCACAGTTGTTCAGGTTTGTCAAACATGGTTCCATCTCTATGGTAATTCTATCTAATCTACAGCCCTGGGACTTCAACACATTATATCTGTTTTTTGCAGGATGCAGACTTTTGCTGTGGAGTAATAGATTAACCCTTGTTGGCTTTCTAAAAAGATCAGGGGTGATTCTGTTATTGTTAGTGTCCTTGGAAATCTGCATATCTAAGAAAGTGGTTGAAGTGTAGCTATGGGAAGAGGTAAACCTCAGGAAGGTGGTTGTTTGATTGAGGTAAATGACAGAATCTCCAAGCTGCACGGTGTCACCTTCCCACACAATAAAGATGTCATCAATAAAACATAAATAGCATGTGATATGCTGCATGTAGTCTGTGTTGTTTAACATAAAGTCCTTCTCCCACTTGTCCAGGGCAATGTTAGCTATGCTGGGAGTCATGGCAGCCCCCATTGCTATACCAGTTTTTTGTTTGTTGTGTTTGCCATTGAAGGTAAAAAAATTAAAGTCCAGTACAAGATTAATGAGCTTGCTTAACTTTTTCAGTTGTTTCTTAAAATGTTCCATAGCTGCTGTTATACAGTAATTGTGAGGGAGCACTATGTACAAGGATTCCACGTCGATAGTTAATAAATACTGTCAGCTTCAACTGTAACGTTTTTCATTTTCTCTCAAAAAATCCATTGACTCTCTTATGTATGATTTATTGTTTTCTGCTAAAGGTTTCAGCAAGTAATCAAGGTAAATTTCAGCTAAATGGCCAGCCTCAGTAAGAAGCTAAGATCCCTTATAAGATCTTCCAAAGCAAGCTACGAAAATAAAATCGCCACTGATTCTAAGGACAAACACAAAGCATTCTATAGCTATAAAAACAAAAATACTCACAATGGCTAGTGTGCAAAGCTCATCTCAATAAACAGCAAAAGTCCAAAAGATAAAAAGAGAGAGAGCACCGCAGCAAAAGCAGGTTGTAGAAACAATTATATAATCATTGTATACATTCTTGATTTTGAATTGAATTTTGAATTTGAATTTTAATAGTATATATATATATATATATATATATATATATATATTTCTTTAAGAGAAGGGATGATGGACTTTTAATTAATTTATTGTTTAATTGTTTAATTGATTTTATTGATTTTATTGCTGTATATAAAGTGTATTTCTTGAGTTATACCATGTTGAAGTCTGAGGATTTGTCCATCGAGACGTGAAAGCACTTTCTTGAATAAATATTTTATTTGTTTCTACAACCTGTTTTTGCCATCGTGCTCTCTCTCTCATTCTATAGCTATGTCAAGAATCTCAATGGCAACACACAGATCTGCTCTGAGTTACAGCACAATGGCATGAAAATTACAGAACCAACTGATATTGCGTACATCCTGGCAGGTAGTTTCAGTGCTAACTTTACCCTCCTCTCACTCCCTAAAGGGCCCATATCTATACAGGAAGAATGCGGAGTCCCTGTAATCACAACTACGCAGGTAAAAGCTGCACTGTCTAAAGCCAAAAACACAGCATCCATGGGACTGGACAACATCCCAGGCTGCGTTTTACACAAACTTCAAAACAAACTGGCTCCCCACTTAAGCACCATTTTAATCATAGCCTCACAGCAACAGTTGTCCCACTTCACAAAGGGGGAGCCACCACTGATCCTGGGAACTATTGCCATATTAGCCTGACGAGCCTGGTCTGTAAGGCCATGCAACGTATCATCATGGAACTCATAAACAAAGACATTGGTAACCTCCAAACTCTGGACCCCATCCAGTTTGGGTTTGTGAAAGGCAAATCATGCCTCCTGAACCTGATTGACTTCTTTGAGGCAGTCGCCAAAGTCGTAGATGAGGATAAGGTGGTTCACACAGCCTATCTTGACCTCATCAAGGCTTTCGACACCATCCCCCATTATAGCTAAACTCACTAAACTAGGTATAAATCACTACATCACAAGATGGGTTGCCAACTGGCTCACTGACAGAACCCACACTAAAAGCTGCAGACTCCAAATCTGACTTCAAACCAGTGACAAGTGGAGTACCACAGGGTTCAGTCCTGGGACCTCTCCTGTTTGGTATCTACTTATCTGAAATACAGGCTAACACAGAAGGCCTTTGGCTAATGAAGTTTGCAGATGACTGCAAACTAGGAGCCATAGTTGAGTCCCCAAATGATGTGGACTTCCTACAGAAGGCCCTCACTGAGACAGATGCCTGGTGTCAGAGCCATGGCCTCAAGCTCAATGCCAAAAAGTGTATTGTCATCCCCTTTGGTAAACACTCTGTACCCATGAACTACCACATAGGCGGCAGTCTACTTAACTCCGAATATGTGATAAGAGACCTTGGGACCCAAGTGGACAGTAGTCTCTCCTTTGATAATCACATCACCACAGTAGTCAGGAAATCCTTCTACATGGCACACCTCATCACAAAAGGGTTCTCATCCAGGAAAAAGAGGTCATTGTTCCCCTCTACGTGACACTCATTAGACTCATTATAGAGTATAACTCCCCTTTTGGAATGTACCTCACAAGACATCTGCAGCAGCTGGAAAGGCCACAGAATTACCTTACAAAGAGGATTACTGGCCTCAAACTGATGCCCTTCACTGACCGTCTCAAAAAACTCCAGCTTTAATCAGTAGCATATCGCCTACTCCGAGATGATCTCTGCCTAACATATAAAGCTATGTCAAACCCAGAACTATTGGACATGCTACACCTAAAGAAATCCCAATCCCTCCAAGCTACACGCTCTAGGGACCTAAACCTTGTCACCACAATAAACAGGAAATGCTGGGGGGATAGATTCCTGTCCCAGAGACTTCCTATACTCTGGAACAAGCTACCCATCTATGTCAAGCAAAGTTCCTCATTAGCACTCTTCAAGAAAAATCTTGATGAGTGGATGGGAAATAGGAAATTCACCCCGGTGATCACTTCTGTGGCTCTGCTCAACAGGGGCACAGGAAAATAACTTTCTTGTGTGGCGTAAGCCAGGGAACCTTGTTGGCTAGGCTTACTTAGGCCCTTGGGCTGATAGTCTAGTACCTACCTATGAACCTAACTATGAACCTAAATGGTTGTGGCTTCAGTAAGGGAACCTCAACTTGCTACCACCAGTCTATACAGTGGGTCTTCTCAATTCTAGTGTGGCTTTGGTATTCCAAAAAAGTAAGGTAAACCTTGGCATGGGCTCCATAAATAACTATGAAGATTTTCAGTAATAAGTTTTTCTTTGCATAATGTGTTGAGATTAGTGTTCCATAAATCATATGCTCTTTTTATGTCATCCATGGTAAATAACCCGTAAAATCTGTTATCCTCCATCATGTTCTCTCTTTTTTGGTTGTAGCTAGTGGTATCAATCACAAGTGTACCTCCTCCCTTGTCTGTCTTCATTACACACCTGGATTTGTCATTGCCTAGCTCAATCAATGCTTTTCTTTTTCTCTGTGTTAAGTTATAAAGTTTTTTCTTAGGAGGTTTTTTAAGTAATTTTCGGATATCCATCTCACATTTCACTTCAAAAGCAGCTAATGTTTGATGTAGTGGTGGACAATAGCTGCTAGGCCTTTTTATAGTTTCATCAATAGGCTTATTTTCAGTGTCATTAATTTTGCCATGACACTGTACCTTTAAGTGTAGCTTCCTCACAAACATTTTAAGGTTTATCAGTACCTGAGCTACCTCACTCATGCAACTTGGTACAAAACTAAGTCTTTGGACAACAGACTTTTTTCATCTCCAGTCAGTGCTTTAACAGAGCGGTTCCAAATAAGTGGAGCACCTATTATTGTGGTTGTGGCTGGTTCCCATTGTGGTCTGCTGACCCGGTTATACTTTTCACTATATCCGCTGTTATAGCTAAAAGCTTGCCTGTTGTTGTTTCTCTTGTTGTTACTGTTGCTATTATTATTATTATTATTATTAGTGTACCTCCTATTAAGTCTGCCAGGATCATCTTTGTCCATTTGATCTCATTTCATTTTATTAATCTTTCTTTGTTTTTTTTTTTTTTTGTTTTTTTTGTTTTTTTTGCTGGTTTAGCTCTGTTTCCAGTTTTGCCTGCTCCATTCACTCTCACGCCACTTGGGCTATCTCCACTCCCCTACCCATCCCCAATTCCTACCCACCCCCACTACTTCCAAATTTAAACTTCTCTGAATCCACCTACACACTAATTAGCTACCAATAACTACAGAAATCATGCTATTCCCCATTTTGACCCTGCCCTATGGCGTATTTTTTTCTTCTTGACCCTCCTCTTTACCCTGTACTACTTTTTACTCACTCTTCCTTCTTCCCCCCCTTCTGCATCTAACTTTCTTCATATACTACCACTGCTTGCTGAAACATAATGGACATTTTTATATATATTTCACTAGCCCTACCTACATTTACATGCCTTCTTCTTCTCCTTACACGTATGACAATACTTCACGCAAGTAACTTACATAATAAGAAACAGGGTATTACAAGCTCTACTATTAATCAAGTATAACATAAAAGCTACTCTATTGCCCCAAGTGTGTTTAGCCTGCCACCTCCCAACTACACTAGACTTAAAAATCATTCAAATGTATCCAAAAACAAATACAATTAAGTTAACAACTACCTTTTAAAGACTCTATAAAATATAAACTATTCTCTATCCCTTTTTCTACCATTCCACAGTGTGGAGATATCCGCCCAGACCCTGACCCCTTAGCAGCTACTCATTCTTCTACAAAGAATCTCAATCTACTCACACTGAGTTTACATAGCATTTGCAACAAAACTGCTGAATTCCTTAGCTGGCTAACACAACATACCTCTGATGTCCTTGTGGTCACTGAAACTTGGCTCAAACTAAGTACAAAACATTCTGAAGTTCTACTGCCTGTCTCTAATATAATAAAGACAGACTGATTACACAAAAAAGCAGGAGGAATTGAACTTCTCTACCAAAACCACTGCAATTTCACAACCTACTCTAACCTCTTTCCAACTTTTGGTTATACTGAAATACTTGTAACCTTCTATGAGTAAATAATGACAAAAGTGTATGCACCGTTGTACTTTACATCTCCCTGGTGAGAATATACCAGTACTGGAAAATAGTATATTAGATATCACATTCAATTTCTTATGAAACTATTATCTTAGATGATATTAATATTAAATGGTTAAACTTCACCACTACCTCCCCTACAACCATCATAAACATCTATAATTTATTTCAACTCATTTCTACACCAACTAGATATGACAAAAACTCCAACCAAGGTTCCATCCTTAACTGAATTTTAGTTACAGACCTTACTAAATATTCTCAGTCAGGTACACTCCCAAATACACTTAGCGACCATCTGCCAGCCTTTACAAATAAAATAACTTATTATATAACTAAAGAACACCAATATATAACCACCCGCAACCTATCCAGTTTCAGCGAAGACACATTCAGAAATATACTTAAATGCATGGATTGGTCCTCCCTAGAAACTATGCCTTTAGATGATGCAGTAAACTACCTTAATACAATATCAACAGACACCCTCAATCACTTAGCCCCTTTTAGAATTAAAAGAATCCTGTTCTATCAAACCTCAACACTTCTCTAAAACTAAAACTTGAAACAATAATAACAGTGCTAAATTCACAACTAGTGCAACATATTGTACCCCTCACTGCTCACCCCTTCACTCACTCATCTGGCTGGTACTCTCACATCACTTTAGTTACTTACAGCTTATGATTGTACATAAAATAATGCATAAGCCATTGGACTGCCCAGCACTAAGCTCCATTCTCCACTACATTATACCCAAATGACCCCCTGAGTCAGAGGATAAGCAACTGCTCTCAGTATGTAAAGCCAACAAAATAGCCAGACAAAATCTCTACTCTCACTCAGTGGCAAAAATATGGAATTGACTACATTTAACCATTAGATTTAATCCAAACACACTAACCCTTAAGTAAACAGTAAAATAATTTCTTACTGCGTCCTGGATATATGCCCCTGTTCAAAATCCGGATGAAAATCTCTAATACATCTTATTTCAGTCCTGTGTCCTACTGTCCTTCTACTATTCTCAGCCTTCTCCTTCCCTTAATATATCCCTTAATATCCTCCATACCATTAACTAATGTCCTGTTTTCAACTCAGCACCCTAATTCTTACTTCGCTTTGTAACTATGTATGGTTCTTCCATGCTGCATCTATCATAATTATAATTCTTATTGTAGTGCATGTTCCATGATGTTTAATGTAATATCTTATTAAAGGCTCTTTTAGGTATTATATTCATAAACCTGTTGCTGCCGCTGCAAATGGGTAATTAGGTCCCAGTCAGACTTTCCTGGTAAACAAATGTCAATAAATAGATAAACATTGGGGGTTGGGAGGGTGGCCTAATGATTAAGGTGTTTGTCTTACAAACAC
The DNA here is from genome assembly GCF_019279795.1 of Protopterus annectens. Lineage (NCBI taxonomy): Eukaryota > Metazoa > Chordata > Ceratodontiformes > Protopteridae > Protopterus > Protopterus annectens. The sequence goes on from NC_056732.1 coordinate 1,641,356,122, forward strand.
AAGATGCAAGGTTTGAGTCTCACAAAGGATAATTGGCTAAGTTTAAAAAATGGCTCCCAAGGGCTGTTAGCCTAGTACTAACCTATGAATATTATGTCATGCTGCTATTGGGTTGCTTAACCAGTTTATTACTCCATTTCATTTTAACTGCCATCTGGAAGACCTTTCCTGGTTATGTGTTTGTACTGTCTCTGCAAATTCATATATTAGTTTCTATTTATTAATATATTACATTTCTGTTTATTTAGTGTAATGTTACTTAAAATGATATTGTAATGCACTGAGATGAATAGATATAAAAGTGAGAACATATTGATGAAAAGCATTACATTTGGTACGCCCTTTAACTGAAGTGACATGGTAAGTAATATTTGCATACTACTGGCTTACAAATTTTAAGCATATTTAACAAATATAATTAAAAATCACTGTATCTAATATATTGTTAAGTGCAGTGTAATTTGTGACTTCTGATATGTATTACCATTGCCTCATATTTTGGTTCTGCAAAACCATGATAGCATGTTGATGGTAGTTTTGTGGGTGTTTTTTGGCTTGTACCCAAGGAATAATAATTCTGCTCTACATATAGACAGTAGAAGTAAAAGTGCATATGTAACATCCAAAAAAAGACTGTCCATGCAAAATGGCACCACCTTAAACAAGAGCTCTTTCTTTTTAGTTCTTATTCAGATGAAGGGTGGTGCAGTGGTGCAGCGGTTAATGTTGTCACTTCACAGCAAGAGGTTCTCCGGTTCAATTCTCAGCTGGGGTACCTTCTGTGAGGGGTTTGCATGTTCGCCCTGCATTCACGTGGGTTTCTTCCAGGTACTCTGGTTTCCTCCCACATTCTAAAGACATGTGTCTAGAGTGTTCCTCCCCAGGCCTCTGCTGAAAATGGGCTCTGTGGAGCCTTTTCAGACTTTCCGTCAACAAATGTTAAATAAATAAAATGAATTCATGTATTGAATTCCTGTACAAATAAAATTTAAGTGAGCTGGCAAGTAATTAATTCACTGATGGTTTCTTTGTGAATACAATCAAAGGGTTATGGGCAGGAAGATTTCTCACATAATTTAAGTTATACAGGAAGCCCTTGGGCCCATAGCCTAGTACCTACCTATGAACCTAAGACTGTGGTCACTCATCTTCTCTGCTAATCATCTGGCACTAAGGACCAAGTCCTGAGATGTGACTCTATACAGGCTCTATTCTGACTGGTGATTACCTGCCAGTAAAGTAAGATAAATCTCACATTATGTATAACTTTTCAGCAGTATATTGTATTCATTTTTGTCACATCTTCCTAAACACAGTGTGTCCTTCTGCACATAAAAATAAACACACAATAAAAGTATAAAATTAACTTAGAAAAACAGAGGAAATAACTTGTATGCCATTAGCCACCCTAGATAATAACTCCTGCTGACAAGGAAGCAGCTATTCCAATTTTGAAAAGCAAATCCGTTTTATCTCTTTGTCTTTCTAAGTGCTCACCTGTGCTGCATGAAATAAAACAATAATATTACAAATACTGATGTGTACAGTTACAGAATTATAATGTATTTGAACAAAGAATCCTGAAGGACTAAGATAGGCCACTGGCATATTTTGAGTAGAAATCATAAAATGATTTATGGATGAGGAAACAACCTGTATAAGGAAAGGGCAGAAAGTAATATGCAATATCACTTTAAAAACAGTCAGTGGAAAATATGATCCTAGTCATAACAGAAAGCCTTTACAATGATTCTTTGTGTTTTTAAAAGGAAGCATGAAATATGATTCGAATGAAAAAAGTTGATTCCTTGGTATGTTAATCTCTTTAGTCAGAAAAAAAAGACTGGGCAAAGAAGCTCAACTATGCCATTCATTCTCATATTTCCAGACGAACTTGTGATAACAAAGAAAATGACATTTTTGTTTGGCATTTACAGAACTGAAATCCCAGGGACAAAATCCTGCTGATAGCGATGACTTGGATGAATGATGTTTTACAGCTGTTAGATGACAGTCTAGTCTTGTTGTCAGAATAATTACACATGACATTAACATTCCCTTTACCCTTCTGAAGGTCACAGTGGCTTGCTACATTCACTAATAATTGAAAGTTGCCATTGTTACCCTTACAGAATTGCCAGCTTTGTCGATCTGTAAAACTGCAATGGGACCTAAAATCTGCCACCCCTTGAGCTAATTTTAAAACACAGACTAATTCTGCAGTCAGGCAGAAATTTTGCATATTTGAACCAAAAATGTACTCTGGTCTGAGTTATATGCCTTATTGTATATGAAATGTAAATTCCCTATGGCATTTTTAAGAGTTTTTGTTTGCAAGTGTTCTTTGATGAGATGAGTACATGCAAGTAAATGATTTCCGAAGTGGCAGTGTATATTTTCCTAAAATTAAATACATACTTTTGCCCATGAGGATGGATAGGTTATTCTCTCGTTGAAAGGAAAGTGAAAATCATGTGACATTATATTCTAAAAGAATTAGTAAAGAACAAATTGTCTTTTGAATTTTTGTTTCCCTGAAATAATTCAAACAGACAAAGCAAAAGTTTTACTTTTCAAGCATTTTGTGTAACCAATAGTATACTTTGAGTATCTCCTTATAAGTGTGCTCTCATGAGAAAAAAGCACTCAGCTTTCTTATTCTTATTTTATTATGATCAACTGCATAAGATGAAATGTATTATTTTTCTATGTAATGCCATTAATAAAGAAATTAAATACAAGAATCTTCAGCAAACAGCCATCACATTTGGTCTTAAACATCAGAATCAGTCCTCCATTTAGTGGTCTTGTATACTTTAATGAAAAGTTATTCCTGGACCTCAAACTGCCAGATTTTTTGAGATATAGTTACATCATTTGCTACACATAAAGCAAGTTTGACAAATTAGTCCCATTTGTCTTGGTTATGGAAAATGTTGTAAACCAAAGTTTAGTGTTCACCCTGTCTCCTGTAATTAAGGGGGCACTATCTAGTTTCCTTATGTCAGACAGATCTGACAGCTAATACTTTTTCATTCATAATGCAGTTCCGTATCACACTCCTGATCTCCCTGAATGACTGCAGATTATCCAGTTTACAGACTTGATCCTGCTTTGAGTTCCTCCATGGCTCCTTACCTATGATTCTGGACATAGCCCTTCACCAGGTGGGCCACCCCACACCTCAGGAGGTGCAGCCTGATGGCTACTTACTTATTAGGTCCAAAGGATTGAGGCATCAATGGAAATAAATAGAAAAGAGCCAGGGAGCACCATTTGGAGGCAACTATCACAATCTCTAACCAGAGGAAAGATATGGAAGGAAGTCCGTGTGCACTTTTGGAGGCTACCACACAGCAGGATCTGAGTAGCTCCTCCCTCTCTCATCCATGTGTGCACACATACCCCTGTAAACTGTCTTCTCTATGAACCTCTCCCTGGATATGAATGCAGGTTGGTGGCTATGTTGTCCTACCCCCCCCCCCACCCCGAGTATCCACTGAGCCTGCATTCATTCCTGAACGTGGGTCAGTTTACTGCTGGACATCACTCCTTTGTGTCAGTGGGCTGACCATTAATATGTTCTTAACATAAGTACATTCCATGTTTTCTATTAATTTTATCTGATCTACTTGATACAGGTTGCATACACAGCCTTTACAAAGATTGTATACGGAGCTTAACTCTTACTAAACAATAAATAGAGTTGTCAGAGCATTGACATTCCTAGATGTAATGAATCTCAAAATATACATGCTTTATTTTGTTGTTTCCTTGCAGATAGCATCTATATGTCTTTATAATAGTGTACCCAATCCTTAATACTCCCCTACAAGGTAAATAGCTTCTTTATTTTTATTGTAGTCAATATTGTAGTCAATATCAGTAACATGCTGGTAAGGTTTTATTATAGTTACCTCTAACCTTTCACCCCCAGCATATTTCTTACTAATTCTTTCTGTAAACATAACCAATCTATTTCTTAGATGAAGGACAAATATAATTTTGCCTCCATTACACTATCTAGTCACATTTGTCCCAAAGAGCGTAATCATTGTGTTTAATGTCATCTCAATGAAGTGCAAATCGTGAATACTTTAACTACTGACAGTACTCATTTTTTCACACCCTGTTATATCTGTTACAGTGGATATAAAAAGTGTACACATCCCTGTTACAATGCCAGGTTTTTGTGATATAAAAAGTCAGACCACAGTAAATCATTTCAAAACTTTTCCCACCTTTAATGTGACCTATAACCTGTACAGTTCAATTGAAAAACAAACAAATCTGTTAGGGGATAAAATATAAAAAATAAAAAATGTACAATAAGCTGGTTGCATAAGTGTGCCCACCGTTAAACTAATACTTTGTTGAAGCACCTTTTGATTGAATTACAGCATTCAGTCTTCTTGGGTAGGAGTCTATCAGCATAGCACATCTTGACCTGGCAATATTTGTCCAGTCTTCCTTGCAAAAGTGCTCCAAATCTGTCAGATTACAAGGGTATCTCTTGTGCACAGCCATCTTCAGGTCACCCCACAGATTTTCTAATGGATTCATGTCTGGGCTCTGGCTGGGCCATTCCAAAACTTTAATTTTCATCTGGTGAAGCCATTCTTTTGTTGATTTGGATGTGTGCTTGGGGTCATTGTCATGATGAAAGGTGAAATTCCTCTTCATCTTCAGCTTTCTAGCAGATGCCTGAAGGTTTTGGGCCAAAAGTGACTGGCATTTGGAACTGTTCATAATTCCCTCCACCTTGACTAAAGCCTCAGTTACAGCTGAAGAAAAGCAACTCCAAAGCATGATACTGCCACCACCATGCTTCACCGTGGGGATGGTGTTCTTTTGGTGATGTGAATTGTTGATTTTGTGCCAAACTTACCTTTTAGAATGGTGGCCAAAAAGTTCAACCTTGGTCTCATCAGACCATAACACATTTTCCCACATGCTTTTGAGAGACTTGATGTATTGCTTTGCAAATTTTAGCTGGGCCTGGATGTTTTTCTGTGTAAGAAAAGGCTTCCGTCTTGCAACCTTACACCATAGTCCAGACATATGGAGAATACGGGAGATTGTTGTAACATGTAGTACACAACCAGTACTTGCCAGAAATTCCTGAAGCTCCTTCAGTGTTACTGTAGGTCCCTTGGCAGCTTCCCTGACAAGTTTTCATCTTGTCTTTTCATCAATTTTGGAGGGAAGTCCAGTTCTTTGCAACGTCACTGTTGTCCCATATATTCTCCACTTTTTGATGACTGTCCTCACTGTGTTCCATGGTATTTCCAATGTTGTGAAAATTTTTTTTGTACCCTTCTCCTGACTGATACCTTTCAGCAATGAGATCACTTTGATGCTTTGTAAGCTCTCTGTGAACCATGGCTTTTACTGTAGCAGGCAACTGAGTAAATGTCAGGACAATCCTACTAGGACAGCCGAACTTATATTTGGGGTTAATCAGAGTCTCTTTAATTTATGGCAGGTGTGTACCCAAGAAGACTGAATGCTGTAATTAACTCGGAAGGTGCTTCAACAAAGTATTAGTTTAAGGGTGTGCACACTTATGCAACTAGCTTATTGTATGTTTTGTTATTTTTTATATTTTCCCCTAACAGATTTGCTTGTTTTGCAATTGAATTGTACATGTTATAGGTCACATTAAAGGTAGGAAAAGTTTTGAAATGATTTATTGTGGTGTCATTTTTTTATATCCCAAAAAAATGGCATTTTAACAGGGGTGTGTACACTTTTTATACTCACTGTGTATGTATGTATGTGTGTGTATATATATATATATATTTTATTTTTCACTATGTATGTATAGGTTCACACTATATGAACTGAAGTTGAATGCTTTACTTAGTTAATTTGTTGTATTGTATTAGGCATTGTAATAACTTCATTTAACTGTAACCACATTATGTCAATGTGGAGCTTTTCTCCCCTGGCCAAAAATGAGATACTATTACTAGTTGTATTTTCTTAGTAAATAAATATGAAATAAATAAAAAAATATATATATACATATATTTAGATATATATATATATATATATATATATATATATATATATATATATATATACTATTTTCCATACACCAGTCAACTATGCTTCACAAGAAGTGTTAAATATTAAATGCATCCATTTCAGATATTACTCATCATGGGGCACGTCCCTATTCATTTTCTTCTATTCACCTTTGTATTCACCAGTATCATTAGAGAACTTGACACATCCAGTCCTATTGTTTAACCATTTCTGAATCTAATTGCCTCATGTACACTGACAACCCTCTACTAATAACTCACTCTAGTACAGAGTGAGAGAGATGTATCTACAGCAAAAATCTTGAATCCATGCTCTCTCGCACTCAAAACAGTAACATGGAAGAGGTTGTCAACTCACCCACCACCACCACATATGCACATAGTACCATAACTCATACACATAGTACACATCAAACACAAAAATCTACATATGTGGAGGTTCTCTTGAAAAACTTACCTAAACACCAGAGACCTCCAAAACACAAAACTTCTGCAACTAACAAAGTCCCCACAACACCCACAACACATAGCAAAACGAGTGTCTCACCCACCAAGCCCATAAGGTGAAACACTCAAAAAACAATTTTTTTTGTCATTGAAGACTCAGTAGTGAGACACATGGATGTCCCACTCACCAGGATAGACAAAGAGAAAGTCACAGTCAGCTGGCTGTCCAGTGCCAGGATTCGTCAGATCACACAAGCACTCAGGACTCTCAGCAAAAAGTACCAGTATGACTCTGTCATAGTTCATGTTAGTGTGAATGACCTGAGATGTACCTCACTGGACTATATGAAGAGAGACATGGTTGGGTTGTCTGAGTATGAGTCCCAGGCAGGTATGTCTCTAGACTTGAGCAGCATACTACCCTCCCTTAGAATGATGCCACAGTATAAACAAAAATTATTAATTTCAATTTGTTTGTGTCTTTCGGCTTTTCCCGGTTAGGGGTCACCACAGTGGAAATCCAGTCCGCTAATGATTGGCAGTAGATTTTTACATGCCAAGTTGCCGGCCCTGACGCACAACCTTTGAGGTACGCCCATTCACATGTCTCCACACAGAAGATGCTCTGGCTGAGAATCGAACAGGACATCTTACTGTGAGGCGACAACGCTACCGCAGCACCACCACCGCAGTCAAAAATTGGCTTAATTTTTGGTGTAATCCTATCAGCCTGGGAAGCTATGGTCGACAAACCTCACTGCTTTGCTAGAGATGGTTTGCACCTGGCACCTCTAGGCTTTCGGCTGCTGGCAAAGGCTCTTGCCTCCTCCATAGTGTCATTTTTAGGCAAGGTCTCGCAAACAGCATTGTCAATGTGAAATTTGCCAACCAGAACAAAATAAGGGTCAAGCTGCTAAATGCTAGGGGTTTAAACCAAAAACTGCACTCCCTGGAAGCACTTCAATCACTAGAAGATGTAGATGTCTGTGCAGTCACAGAAACCTAATTCAAGGCCTCAGACAGTACACCAGCCTTGCAAGGCTACAATGCCATCCACTCCTTTAGACTGCAAAATGAACATGTGAAAACCAAGGGAGGTGGTGTTTCTATCTATATCAGAGATAACTTCCCCTTCTGTCTAGTTAGACTGGACAACTACATGGAGTTACTCCAAGCTCAGGTTACAGTGGGTAAGACCACCATTCAAGCCATAGCCAGTTATAGATCCCCTTCCATGGGTCACGACACCCACAATGCCTACTTGACCAAACTGGAGCCAATCCAAATTTTAACAAACACTCTGGTTATGGGGGATTTCAATTAGCCCACTATCAACTAGGAAACCTACACTAGCCCCAACTTGCTAGCTAAAATGTTCCTTGACTTTGTTAATTCAAATGCCCTGCAACAAATTGTTCATACCTCAACAAAAGGAACAAACATTCTATATCTGGTCCTCAATAACATGACAAAGAGATGCACTGCCACAACTGTCGGACACTCCTTAGTTAAATCTGACCACAAAACAGTCAACTTCGATCTGGCAGTAACACCAGAACTCACAAACAGTGCAATCAGACTAAAAAAAAACTTCACCAAGGCAAAATATACCCTCCTAGGTAAAGGTATAAATGCATTCAAAGCCCCACCCCAAGTTGGAAGTGGTAACTACACCAAAACTTACACTAAAGCCCTGTGCAATCACTTGCATAAGTGTATAAACTTGGCTGTACCAGAAAGAATCAAAGCCAGAGCCCAAGTAAAAACAAGCTCCCATGGTGAACATCCAGCATCAACAAACCTTACAATAAATGCAAAAAGTTGCTATCTAAGAAAACAAAGGTAAGGCCACAGCAATGGAAAAGCACCCTCCTCAGCTTCAACAGGCAAATAAGACAACTTGTCAAATCCTCTGTGGGCTCCTTTGAGAGAAACTTAGCAAGTACAGCCAAGGATGACCACAAGGCATTTTACAGCTATGCCTGTAGCCTAAAAAGTAGGACCCAAGCATGTGCAGAACTAGTAACCAATGGTATGACACACACTGACCCCACAGAGATAGCAAACCTGCTATCAGACAGGTTTGGTGAAAATTTCACTCCCTTATCCCTTCGTAATATATCACAAACCTTCCCCCAAACTCCTCCCCCACCCTACATAGCTGAAGATCAGGTCCCCCAAGCCTTTACCAAGGCAAAAAACACAGCCTCTATGGGACCAGACGACATCCCAGGCTGTCTTCTAAACAGGCTAAAACATGAACTAGCATCACCATTAAGTACTCTTTTAAATCATAGCCTATCCACAGGCTCTGTTCCTGCAGAATGGAAAACAGCAACAGTTATTCCCCTCCACAAAGGTGGCCTAGCAACAGACCTGGTGAATTACAGACCCATAAGCCTGACCAGCCTTATCTGTAAGGCCATGGAATGTATCATTATGGACCTCATAAATAAAGAGATAGGTGACCTCCAAACCCTGGATCCTACCCAATTTGGCTTCTTCAAGGGCAGATCCTGCCGTTAAATCTGGTGTACTTCTTTGAAAATGTGACCAATGCCATTGATGAGGGCAAATCTGTGCACACAGCATACATCGACTTATCAAAGGCCTTCGACATAATCCCACATTCAGGCATTACTGATAAACTTAGCAAACTGAATGTACACCCCTTCACTGTAAGATGGGTTGGCAACTGGCTCATAAACCAGTCATACACTATCAAAGTGGCTGACTCCACATCAACAAGCAGACCTGTTTCCAGCAGGGTGCCACAGGGGTCAGTGCTGGGCCCCTTACTGTTTGGTATATACTTCTCAGAAATTCAGGTCAAAACTAAGTGGCTGTGGTTGACCAAGTTTGCAGATGACTGCAAACTAGATGCAATTACTGAATCCCCAAACGATGTCAGTATACTCCAGGAGGGTCTCACACAGACCAACGACTGGTGTATTAGTCACGGTCTCAAACTGAATGCACAGAAATCGATCTTCATTCCCTTTGGCACAATGTCCCTTCACACTATCAAATAAATAACAATACCCTAATTACCCACAAAGTGGTAAGTGACCTGTGATCTCAAGTTGACTGCAACCTTAACTTCAACCACCACGTGCCTACTGTAGTAAGGAAGGCTTTCTACATAGCACACTTGATTAGTAAAGACATCACCTCGAGAGCAAAAGAAGTTATAACCTTCTATACTCAGCACGAATCTGGCCCATAATTGAGTATAATGCCCCATTCAGTATGTACCATACAAAGCACCTCCATCAACTGGAGAGACCTCAATGGTTTCTAACAAAGAAGATCAACGGGCTCCAGCATGTGCCTTATGCAGACCAGCTAAAGTCATTGCCACTATACTCCATGTTGTATAGACTTTTTAGGGGAAATGTATGCCTAGCCTTTAGAGCAATCCAAGACCTAAACCTAATGAACTTGCTGCAAATCAGTGAATCAAACGGGACTAGGGCTACCCATTCCAGAGACCTAAATATGGCTTGTGACTTTAATACATCATACTGGAGTGACAAATTTATCTCACAGCGATTACCACATCTTTGGAACAGGCTACTAATTCACGTGAAACAGAGCACCTCTATGACACTGTTTAAGAGGAACCTTGATGAGTGGATAGGGCACCATAAATTCTTACCAGGGATAGTGCCCACAACCCTCCTGTACATGAGCAATCATCATTAAATGCAATCTTGGGTATTGACTAGCATTTTCATGGTATTACATTGGGATGAAACGGCTAGGCTTAAAATTACCTCTGGGTTGATAGCCTAGTAATCTCCTATGATCCTATGATCCATTCCTATAATCTACATAGTTCAGAATAAAAACATGTGTATCTATATTCAAAAATTTCAGGTTATTGGTCAAAACATTACATTCCACCTTACAGAATACTTTGGTAAAAAAAATCAACCTAAATTAAAATATAGGTGAACAACTGAAACTCTTTTTAACATTTGGCACCTGAGAGTGGCTTTGAGAGAAGTCAGAAGTGACTACTACGACTTGGATCTGAGCTGGGACTGCGTTGTTGTTAGCCTTAAGTGACAGGAGGAGCATTAATCATCTTGTCCTGGCTGTTTCTGCTGTAGGCTATTCCTGATCAAGTTCACTGGTCAGTTGATTCCTGCTTCAGTGCAAGCTCAGTACAAGGTCAGTATAAGCCCAGTACAAGGTCAGTACAAGCTCAGTACAAGCTCAGCTTACCAGAGCTGCTCAGAGTTTGGCCTCCTTAGCCAGAGATCTGAAGTTAATCTGAACAAAATCTAAGGCATCCTGTGAGTTCTACTGAAAAATAAGCATTTTTATAACTTGTTTTGCACTTTTAAACTGTTTGCAACTGTTTTGCTGCCTACTTTGAACTGTTTTTATTGTTTGCGACTGCATTTTCTGCACTGCCTATTTACAGTACTTCAAAAATTTATAGCAACGGCTAGATTCAGACTTGCTGAGTCTAGAGTGTTTGGCATTTTCAGAACACTAAAGCCAGCCATCTTACATTAAGAGAGCCTTCCTGCACCCTTGTAGCAGAAGAGTGTAGTCAAGGACCCATCTGAGTTGGGTTTTGTTGGAACAAGGCTCAGTCTTGGGCTTTCCTATTGGTTGGATTGTTTGAAAACTGCTTTACTTACTGATATTTAAGTACATGATTTGCCCGTAACTGTGCACCACGCAACAAGGGTTACTGCCATATATAGACACAAATGCTATAAAAGTCAAATTTCTCTAGATTACTAGGTAACCCTGTGCTTTTTTTTTTTTTTTTTTTTTTTTGAGGCACTGGCACAGATTTCTACCCCAAAACCTCTCATAGATTAGCTGATTTTACTAGTTCTACAGAAGAACCTAGTCCATGTAGCCCACCCTCCACCACTTAGTACAGAATACAGCTGACACCCATTTCTCCAGCCAGCCAGATTGACATGGACATCCTGAGTCAATGTAGCAATTGCCTCATGTATACAGACAACCTACTACTCCTAAAACATGAAAATACAATATGTGAGAGACATAGCTATATTACGAGTCTGGAATCAGTGCTCTCTCTGTCACGTAACAGCATACCAAATACAATCAGGTTGTCAGTACCCACACTCCACCTCCCACATATACCAAGCACACAGCACATAAACCCACACACACGGAGGTACTCACTGGAAATGCACCAAAACAGCAAAGGCCTCCCAAGCACAAACCTTCTGCACATAATATGGTCCCAACAGCAACCACTACACATAATAACACACACATCAGTATCTCACCCAATAAGCCCCTAAGACAGAACATATCTAAACCGAATGTCTTGGTCATAGGCAACTCCATAGTGAGACAGACAGATGCCCCCTAGCTAGCCTGGACAAGGAGAATGTCATGGTCAACTGCCTGTCTGGTGCCATGATGCACTAAATCACGCACACACTCAAGTCTCTCAACAACAAGTACTGTTATGACTCTGTCATAGTCCATGTTGGAGTGAATGACCTGAGACATACCTCACTGGACTATATGAAGAGAGATATGATGGAGGCTTCAGATTATGTGTCTCAGGCAGGTATGTCCCTAGCAGTAAGCAGAATTCTTCCCTCACCAGGATGATTCCACAATACTAACAAAAATTGACTGACTTCAACAATTGGCTTAGCTTCTGGTGTCAATTCAGGGGGATCCAGTATCTGACAGTCTAGGATGATATGGTTGACAGACCACCCTGCTTTACCAGAGATCATCTTCAACTGGTGCCTCTAAGCTTAAATTGCTGGCAAAGGTACTTGCCACCCCCATACTGCCTTTTTTAGGCAATTTCATAAGAATAAAATTCCCAACATAAAAATATCCCCCAGAAACAAACTCAGGGTTATGCTGCTTAATGCTAGGAGTTTAAATCAGAAACTGCACTCACTTGAAGCACTTCTTACCCTGGAAGATGCTGATGTCTGCACAATCACAGAGTTCAAGGTCTCAGAGAGTACCCCAACTATGGAGGGCTATAATGCCTTCCACACATTCAGATCACACAACGACTGTGGAAAAAACAAGGACATAGGAATATCCATCTTCATTAAAAACAACTACACCTCTAGACTGGTTAAACAGTATGACTCCCTAGAGTTATTCCAAGTCCAACTAACTGTAGGAAAGACCCCCCTCCATGTCATTGTTAGCTATAGGTCCCCCACCATGAACCACGAAAACCACAAAGCCTACCTGAGCCTACTTGAGAGTCACTGTCTGTACAGCCAAATACCCTGGTCATGGGTGACTTTAACTATCCTTCCATTGACTAGGTAACATATATGAGCACAAACGCACTCACCCAAAGGTTCTTGGACTTTTCTGACACAAATGCTCAGGTGCAGATAGTTAGAACCTCCACAAAGGGCTCTAACATCCCTGATGTAGTGCTCACCAACATAGGGGATTGCTGTACCACCACATTGTAGTCCGATCAAAAATCAGTCTCATTCGAAGTAACGATCGTACCTGACCCACCCTCAAAAGCAAAAAGATTAACATTTTTTTCCAAAGCAAACTATAATCTACTGAGTGATGGCATCAATAGCTTCAGACTCCCTGCCAAGACTGATAGCAATGAACCCTATGCTGAGGTGTACACAAATGTCCTGTATAAACACCTATATAAATGTATAGGTGTCCCGGGCTGCGTCCTACATGAACTCCAAGAAGAGCTAAACCCAAACATAAAACTACTGTTCAATCTTAGCCTTACTACAGGATATGTGCCCAAAGAGTGGCGTACAGCAACAGTGGTCCCTCTCCACAAAGGTGGTGCCTCAACGGATCCTGGAAACTATCGCCCCATAAGCCTGACTAGCTTGGTCTGCAAAGCTATGGAAAGGATCATCATGGACCTCATAAATAAAGATATTGGGGACCTACAGACACTGGATCCTACCCAGTTTGGCTTTGTTAAGGGCAGATCCTGCCTCTTAAACCTGTTCGATTTCTTTGAAACAGTCACCAAGGCCATTGGAGGGAAGGTGGTCCACACAGCCTACCTGGACCTTGCAAAAGCCTTCGATACAATACCCCACTCGGGCATTATAGATAAGCTCACCAGCTTAAATATAAACCCCTATGTCACTAGATGGGTTGCAAACTGGCTCAAGGACAGAACCCACATGGTTAGAATTGCTGGAGCCATGTCAGACTCCAAACCAGTTACAAGTGGCGTCCCACAAGGCTCAGTCCTGGGACCTCTCTTGTTCGGTATATATTTCAGCGGTACAAGCCAACACGGAAGGACTGTGGCTGACCAAGTTCACAGATGACTGCAAACTGGGCGCCATAATCGACTCTCCAGCCGACACAAGCATCCTCCAAAGGGCCTCATAGAAACAGACAACTGGTGTCAGAGCCATGGCCTCAAGCTAAACGCCAAAAGTGTATAGTCATCCCCTTTGGCAAAACAAAGTGCTCACAAATTACCACATAGGTGGTAATCCATTAAGTACAGAAGAAGTCATTAGGGACCTGGGGACCCAAGTTAATAGCAATCTCTCATTTGACAACCACGTGGCCAAAGTGGTTAGAAAAACATTTTATATAGCCCACCTAATCATGAAGGGATTCACATCTAGATCAGGGGAGGTCATCATACCTCTTTACTCATCCCTCATCAGGCCCATAATTGAGTACAATGCCCTTTTGGAATGTACCTTACCAGACACCTGCAGCAACTGGAAAGACCCCAAAAGTACCTCACCAAGAGGATCAAAGGGCTCAAACAGATGCCATATGCTGCCCGGTTAAAGAAACTCCAGCTCTACTCAGTGGCATACCACCTGCTCAGAGGCGATCTGTGCCTGACGTATAAAAACATGTCCAATCCGGAATTAATGGACATGCTGCACCTCAGAAAATCCAAATCCCATCGAGCTACGCGCTCGAGAGACTTGAACCTCAGCACTAAAATAAATAGGACATGCTGGAGGGACAGATTCATAACCCAGAGGCTCCCTTCACTCTGGAATAAAATCCCAGTCCAGGTTAGGCAGAGTCCCACATTGACTCTCTTCAAGAGGAATCTTGATGAGTGGATGGGAGATTGTAGGTTTACCCCGGCTATCACTTCTGTGTCACTGTTAATCAGAGGCACAGTATACTAACCTCAAAAAAAGGCATAGCAAAATTAATTTAAAATGGGTGGTGAAAGCCAAACACACTCTGGCTAGGCTTATAAATGCCCTAGGGCAGATAGCCTAGTATGAACCTATGAACCTATGAACCTATGAACCTATAGACTCAGCTGTACTGGAATGGATCAAATCAAGATCCTCATGAAAAATAAGCCATCCTGGTGGACAGCCAGCATAAATAAGTTATACAATAAGAGAAAGAAACTGTTGTCAAAAAAACAAGACAGAATGGTCCCAGCAAAGGAAGAACTCCCTCCAAAGCATAAACAAGCAGATTAGACATCTTGTAAAGTCCTCTAAATCTAATTATGAAACTAAATAAGCATCTCTCACTAAGGAAAATCACAAAGTATTCTTTAGCTATGTCCAAAATCTGAAAGGGAAGGCTCAGCTTTGTGCCAAACTAGCTGTGGATGGTAACACTTATGCTGAACCTGAGGACATTGCCAACCTGATAGTGGACAGGTTTGGTGAAAACTTCACTCCTGCTTCCACCAATCATACCCTATAACATACCTGTCACCAGTCCTCTGCCTAGTATCTCCAGAGAGCAGGTCATAATTGCACTCTCCAAGGCCAAAAACAGAGACTGTATGAGTCTGCTTATTAAATGGTCTAAAACAGGAGTTAGTGAAACTACTGAGCACAGTCTTCAATCTCAGTCTAAGCACCGGCTTTCTCCCGGCTGAGTGGAAAACAGCAACTGTAATCCTCTCAACTGACCCCAGTAACTATAGTCCCTTAAGCCTAACCAGCCTTATCTGCAAGACCATGGTGAGAATCATCATGGACCTTATCAGCAAACATATTGGTGACCTTCAAACTCTTGACCCGACCCAGTTTGGCTTCATTAAGGGCAGATCTTGCCTGCTAAACCTGAAAGACTTCTTTGAGAATATCACCAAGGCCCTGGATGAAGGCAAAACAGTTCAGACTGCCTATTTCAACCTGGCCAAGGCCTTTGACACAACCCCTCATTCAGGCATCATTGAGAAACTCACCCAGCTGGGGATTAATAATTGATAAAGTTCTATGACAGGAACACAGGGTAGTTAGGGAAAGGAAGGGGAGAAATCAATACCATCATGGAAGTATCGAATAGAGAAAAACTATAAAGCAATTAAGACAAGAAGTGTCACTGTTAGAAGAGTATAGAAGAGGGAACAGATCAACAAAAATACTTAGAAACATACATGTGATAAAAGCAATGCACAGTAATAGAACAGATCAGGATCTGTCATGCACTATCGTAAATAAACTAAAAATCGCAAAACAGGCAGTAAAACTTAGAAGATACACACATAAATATAAAGGAAAAGTACAAAATAAGTGATTTATTGATGACCCAAAAATGTTTTATAAAGAAGTGGGAAACACAGTAAAAGGAATTGAAAGACCACCAAAAAAAGAAGAAATAGATATATTTTGGAGAGGTATTCATGAAGATCCTGTGGAACATAACAAAGATGCTGAATGAATAGAAGAAGTAAAAGAAAGAATAAGAAGTTTAAATGTACAGGATATGAAATTGGATGAAGTAACAGCCAGAGAGATTGAAACAAAGTTAAGAAAAGCCTCTAATTGGAAAATCCCAGGCCCAGATGTAGTACCTAACTTCTGGTTAAAAGTATTGGCATCTTTGCACGGATATTTGCCATGAGTAAAAAGTATTTATATGTGCACCCAGAACAGACACCAATCTGGATAACAACAGAAAAAACAATGCTGCTACTTAAGAGTGAACCTACAAGCTACCCTAAAAACTGTAGACCAATAGCTCCCTTTCCAACAACATATAAACTGTACACTGGGATTGATGCCAACAGAGTTTATAGTCATTTAGAAGAAAACTCAATTATGGCAATAGAACAACAGAACAAAAGGGCAATAAAAGAAAATCAGTCATATGGAACAAAGGATCATTTGTTGTTAAATAAAGTCATAGTGGACAATGGTAAAAAGGGAAGAATGGCATGGATTGACTACTAAAAAAGCATTTGATAGTATCCCAAATTCAAGATTAAAAGAGTGCTTAGAAATGTGTAAGATACACCATACATGTCTCGACTACATTACAGTGACCATGAAACAGTGGCAGACCACTTTGCAATTAAGCCATGATAAAGGACAAATTATTATCCCAGGGATAAAAACTCAAAGAGGGATATTCCAGGGTGACTCTCTGACACCGCTGCTATTCTGCCTTGCCCTTAACCCATTAAGCTGTCTACTTAACAGCTTAGGCCATGGCTATAATTTGGCTCCTAAAAAACAACAAAGTGTAAAGACTTCTCATCTTTTCTTTATCAATGATTTATAACTGTATAGCACATCAGATGAGGAACTAAAATCACAACTACAAGTTGACAAAACTTTTTCAGATGACATAGGAATGGCATTTACTTTGCTTGAAATATTGCTGTTACCTGTATTCTTGAGCTGCATTTCTCTGACAATCTTGCCATCTAACTTACTAGTACTCTATCCAGCTGTTGTCTCAATTTGACTATCTACTTGAAGTGTCTGTAGAGCTTGTGCTACCATTCCTAGCTGAGTTACTGGTTGTTTAAGTAGAAATAGTTTCATTTTGGTTGAATAACTATTTGTAGTTGCTACAGATTATATGACATTGTTACTATCAGTTTTTCCTGCTATCATTGCCAGCTGTGTCCTGATTGTTAAACTAGCTGTAGGTCCAGATTGCCTAGCATTATTAAATTAGTAGCTGAAACCAAGTTATCTGACAAATGTACCTACCAAAAATGATGCTACAGACTCCTTTGCTTATCTCTGCATCATGAGTTTTCAGTCTGCTCTAGCACCTTCTGTGGTCAGGATGCTTGAACTTTGCACACTGAGGCAGAGTAGCAACTACTTCCTGCTTACTGATAACCCTTTATGCCTAGCAAACAGCAACATCAGTTGTGAGTGGTGTAAATTTTTGCTCAGTTTAGATGCCAACATCTTATTTCCCACAGTTTTGATAAGTATCCTATCTGCACTAGGCACCTGGTATGCTTTTGGTTCGGTAAGCCTACTTGTCACATCACAGACAAATCTAAATTACCCAGACACACTACCAAACCCACATCTGCATGCACTTGCATCTTTATCTATCTCTGCACATAGTTATCACTCAGCAAGACTGCACCCATAAGGTCTACATAGTCCGCCACCTGCCATGGTACAGACTTGGTCACTGGTAACTCCCTATAGGACTGTAGCTAGGTCATCTGACAGTTTATGAAGTTCCCCATACTGGCATCCCCTCATCTGAAAACTGAAGACTGTGGACAGTACAAAAAAGGAAAAAAAAGCTTCTGCACTGTGCTCCACTAACTATAGTAAGCTGCATCTATAACAAGCAGCTTAAAACGACTGTATCTTCCGCTCGGAGTTAATGCTCCATTGTAAATAGCAAAAATAAAATAAATTAGAAAAGTACACAGGAGCAAATCAATGAAGGAGTGTAGAAAGCTGTATCCCATAAACAATTCCACTCGCAAAATGAAGTAGTCCAAACCTCTCAAATAAGGATATATAGATATATTTATTGCATTGCAGGTTAGCGCTTTCGCTAATAAGCTTCTTCAGACCTTATACAATGAATTAACTAAAAGGCAGCTTTAAATACACAAAAAGGTGCCAAATTCAAAACCCAAAACACACCTCCTCATTAATTATTACAATTCATATACAATGAATGTCAGCTAACCATGATTAAAATTTCTATTGTTAAAATCAATGCTCTAATTAATTAAAAATATATATACTTCTTAATTTGATATATAATATATTATTTGTAAACATGATCCAATAAATACGAAGAAATATATTCATACAAAAATATAAATATAGGTAATAAAAATACATATATGACTAATGTTCATATTAAAATACATTTATTTTTCTGCAATTAATATAAATCAAATGCAATACTATTATATTAGCAGAGAAATGTATCAAAAATGCATCATTAAAATATGTACCATTATTTATTATGTTTCAACCTTCTCAATTTTAATAGTGGTTTCAAAGGGACCTTACCATTAAGTCCTGGTGGCATGTCAGACCTGAATTTAATGATCCATTGTGTCTCCCTAGCCTCTGTATAGTTGTCAATATCACCTCTCCTATGTGTGGTGTAAACCTGTTCCAAAATCCTAAAGGCAAAGGAGTGATTTATACCTTCATCATGAACATGCTTCGCCAATGCATTGTGCAAGTTTCCTTTTCTAATATGGTAAATGTGTTCACGAATCCTGTCTCTAAGACAGCGATTCGTTTTTCCTATGTAGAATGCTTGACAAATATCACACGTAGTTTTTTATATATAAAAAATGTTTGAATTTTTTATGTCCATGAATTCCAGGTAGTAGAATAATGATATGCACATAAGTAAACATTTTTAAGCACTTGTTAGGAATTTCTATTAGCTTTTGCGAATGATTAATCAAGTTTTAAGAATGAGGTATATCTTTTTAAATGGTTCAATTAATGAGAGCTTCTGAATCAGCTGTTCACTATTTAAGTAACTGTTTGAAAAATTAGAAGAAACAAATGGTCTGAGGAAGCTTTTCGTGAAAGCGCTTACCTTGTGCACAACAATAAAGATCGATTTATAACCTTATTTGTTGAGTACAAGACTGGATTTATATCGAGATATTGGTTGCCTATCACTGCTCATTGTTATTGGATTTATATTTTACTTACTTCTGACTAGCGGTGAGGCATTTATTCCATTTGGCGTTTTGCTAACAGTGTTTGTTATTATACCTGCGTTTTTCACAGCGACGCCAAACGGAGACATGACTGAAGAAAATACTAACATTGAATTAGATTACAGACCCTCTGGGTCTCTCAGAGGGGAAAAGACCTGTATGAATTCCATACCCTCTAATGACTTTCTGTTAAACCTAATAAGTATGAACAACAAGAACAAATGGGGAATTTAATTAAAGAGAGAGGCGAATGCCTATTGTCGAAGTTTGTCAACTGTTTGAAAAGTGATAACAATCCGTTATTACTATAACGCAGAGACATCTGAATTAAATAGCACTGAAGAACTTGAAAAGTTACATACAGCTATGGAGAAGTTGGAAGTAGACTCGTTTAAGCTTAAACGCTTAACTACACAATGCCAGCATTTCGAAGCCTGTTTAAGTAAGGGAATTATTCCAAGAGGTCTCGGCGTACTCAAAATGCCTACCTATGGTGAACAATATCCTGAACTGTTAACAAGGTGGCAGAAATTAAATATTGAGGTGAGCGAAAATTATATTAGACTTTTACTTGACTTTTTTAAACCAGAAGAGGAGATACTTAGAAATTCTATAATTGAACAGCAGAGTAAATTATATATAAACTTTCCAGAGACATTAGTTGATAAATCACTGTCTAATGTGTTGGATAATGTAATGGTGTATGAGAGGCATCTTATACAACAAAAACGAACAAAATTAGATCGGGATATTCGAGATTTTCAGCTAGGTCATGTCTTCACCTGGCCTAGACCTTATTCAGTTCATACACATACAACTGCAAATACCAATAATGAACCATCATTGCTCAGATCCAATATAAATAATCACACCAATGTAGAGCATGAAACTGGAGAGAGTGATACCCTTGTGGAAGTTAATACTAATCAGACAGATATTCTACCTGGAAGTAATATGAACAACAATGAAGTTAATTCCATCCAGGAAAATATGCCAAACACTCCCACGGGGAATTCCAGTATAGTGACAGTACAATCAATGCCTATGCATAATAAAGACAAGGTAAATAATATTGATAATGAACAACAAATGGTACAACCAAAAACATATGCAGCGGCAACTGTGAGAACTAGTGTTGTCTATGATTCTAATAATCAAATGTTTTTTCAACAATTCCCCCTTCCCATATCAGTAGGGACAGGGGTAAGGGGGAATCAATCCAACAGCAGAGGACGTCAAAAAAGGAAACTTTCCACAGAGAGGGAGTCCAATCATACCCTGAAGAAGATGTGGAACCAAATGAAAACAAATTAATATGGAACATATCCAACAAAATATTGGACAATTTTGAGATAAGTGTTGAATAAAGGATTAAATTTTATACCCACTTCTGGATACAAGTTAACTGATATCCTAACAGATGTTAAATTATTCACAAGAAACGTCATGCTTAAATATTATTATCGTAACAATACTAATAGTAATAATATCCCTTTTAAGAGATCAAGTGATTTTATACCTACTAACCACCCATTAGTTGAAGCGTTTTATAGTTTAGTAGAAGATGACATCTACAAATTATACAATAATAATGATTATATAAGTAGTACATGTACACAGAAAAGCAATTTGAACTATCAAGAGAGGAAAGCATTGCAGAGATTACAGTCAGATGATAGAATTGTGTTCAGACCAGCAGATAAGGGAGGACCACTGGTCATTATGAATAGTGAGGATTATCAGAATAAAATGCTAGAAATGCTTGATGATATAAAACATTACAAAATTATTAATAAGAAAGAAATAGAAAATATAAAAAGTTACACCACTAGAACAATTGATAATTTGGTTAAAGAAAGTATTATAAATATGGAGTTAGCAAAATTTTTGACAGTAGAGCACCCAAAAATACCTATTATAAGGAGAATACCAAAGATACATAAGAATGCCATAAATCTACCCATGCGGCCAATAGTTTCAGGGCGGGGGTGGTGTACGGAACCTTTCTCCTTATATGTTGAGAAACAACTTAGACCCATTTTGGATATGAATAGAACTATTCTTAAGGATACCAAGCAGTTTCTGACAGATTTATATATGTTCAATAATGGTACTCCTATGGAGCCAACTATGAGATTTGTCACTTTGGATGTTCAATCTCTCTTTACAATGATACCCAATGAGATGGGAATAGAGTTTATAAAGAAATATCTTATTAAACATAGTGATTATATAGGCTCTAAAATAGATCTAATTTGTTTATTCCTTGAGAACATTCTTGAGAATAATATATTTATTTTTAATGAAACAGTATACCTCCAATGTGATGGCGTGGCCATGGGCACATCATGTGCCAATAGCTACGTCAACATGTTTTTGGCATTATGGAAGGAAGGATTTTTATTTGTGAAAGAATGGTTTATCGCACATGTGCTCTTCTATCATAGATTTCTAGATGATATTTTTATTCTACGGAATGGAGATGAAAATGTTTTACATTAGAGTATACATTAAATGAATAATATGACAGAATGTCTTAATTTTACTTTCAATAGTTCAGAATATAAAATTGATTTTTTGGATGTTTATGTAGAAAGGGTGATGGGTACATCTATTAATACTGGTGTGTTTAGAAAGAAGTGTTATAAAAACACACTACTTCATAGGAATAGTATGCACCCTAAGTATATATTTAATAATATAATTAAGGGAAAAGGCATGAGGATTTCTCAGTTGAATGCAACGACAGAAGGTTATGAGTCTGAAATAAATCGGTTTAAGGAAAGACTTATTAATCATAGTTATAGTTTAGAAGAGATAGAGCAAGGTTTACGTGATATTAATTCACTTAGAACAACTAGAGCAGCCCCTTATTTCTCTGATAACATACAAGAGAATAGAAGCATTAGCACTAATCCTCAGATGTTGCGTATGCCCATATATTATACAAAGGATAATCGATATATCATGGAGATTATCAAGCAGCATTGGAAAATACTTACAACAGATGCAGAAATTAAGAATATAGTAGGGGAGGAACCAAAATATCAATTTAAGAATAAATTTAACCTAAAGAGATTATTATGTTATACAACACATGAATTAACTACTATAAATCAATTTGGTACGACACCTTGTGGAAAATGTAATTATTGTATAAATATAATAGAATCTGATAGATTTATGCATCCAGATAATGGTAGAATTTACCAATTTAGAGTATCAGCTGACTGCAACACTATGCATGTGGTATATGTGGCAGTTTGTCAAGTATGTTCTTCATTCTACGTAGACAAGACTGATAGGCAGTTATAGAATAGAATAAGGGAACCTCTATATGCCATCAGGATAAAATATGATAAAAATGCTCTTGCTAAACATACACAACAATATGGGAATAAACATAATTTTAAGTTTATGGTTATAAATATATATCGACCTACCATTAGAGACGGTAATATTAGGAATGTAACAGAAAGTAAAGAAACACAGTGGATCATCAGATTGAGGGCAGATCAAGGATCAGGGTTAAATGAAAGGGCATCAGTTAAACCGCTGTTGAAAATAAAGCAAGGGAATGTGAAATGAGAAAATATGTGATATAAAATTAAAATGTATTATTTAAAGTGCATTTTTGTAAGTAATCCTATGTGCTATCAAATATCTATTATTCATTATTATATATAGTGTATGTCTAGGGAGTTTTTAACAAAGTGTAATTTACTTTTTACGTTTACTATTTATTATTTTTTACATAAATAGTTCTTTATAATAATATTTTCATTTACATACACATCCATAATATACTTTTTATATAGTTAAAGGTTAGGTATTTACGGTAGCATAATGAATTTTGTCCATGCTACATATTAATTGTTATCATAATTGTAAATAAATAAATGTATAAGCGTGATGCATTTGAGATACCATCCATCAACATTATGTGTATAATTATGCGCTTTATTGGAAGCGTAGTTTTTTATATATAAAAAATGTTTGCATTTTTTATGTCCATGAATTCCAGGTAGTAGAATAATGATATGCACATAAGTAAACATTTTTTAAGCACTTGTTAGGAATTTCTATTAGCTTTTGCGAATGATTAATCAAGTTTTAAGAATGAGGTATATCTTTTTAAATTGTTCAGTTAAGGAGAGCTTCTGAATCAGCTGTTCACTATTTAAGTAACTGTTTGAAAAAATCAGAAGAAACAAATGGTCTGAGGAAGCTTTTCGTGAAAGCGCTTACCTTGTGCATAACAATAAAGATCGATTTATAACCTTATTTTTTGAGTACAAGACTGGATTTATATCGAGATATTGGTTGCCTGTCACTGCTCATTGTTATTGGATTTATATTTTACTTACTTCCGACTAGCGGTGAGGCATTTATTCCATTTGGCGTTTTGCTAACAGTGTTTGTTATCAAAACTTTTTATGTTTATATTGTTTCTTATAAAATTAGCAAATAGTTCTATTGCTAATGCAAATAGTAGTGGGGATAAAGGGCAACCTTGTCTAGTGCCTTTTATAATTTGAAGTGAGCCAGATAAAAAAGCGCTGATTTTAATATATGCTATAGAACCTTCATATAATTTTTTAACAAGTTTAAGATTTCCGAGAAGAAATTATATTCTTTTAATACCATAAATAAGTGTGTCCAGTTAATAGAATCAAATGCCTTATCTAGATCTAGACTGATGAGTGATAATTCTTTTTTTTTTTATTTGCAAAATTTATTAAAGTTAAAAGTCTAATGGTATTATCCTGAACTTTTCTGTTCAGTATAAAACCGGTTTGATCGTTGTTTATTAAAGTCGGCATCATTTGATTTCATCTGTTTGCTAAAATAGATGTAAATATTTTATAATCTATATTTAATAGGGAAATAGGATGATATGATGAAACAAATTTGGAGTCCTTATCTTGTTTTAGAATGGGAGAAATTAGCGAATATTTCCAAGAAGGACAAAGTTTGTCACTTATTCGAAATTCCTCAAGTGCTTTCATTAATATCTTCAAAGCGGAATCCGGGGAAATTTTATACAATTCATCTATTATGCCATCAAGACCAGGGGCTTTATTACTTTTAAGATTTTGTATTCTTTCTTTAACTTCTATTAATGATATTGATTTAAGTAATCTATTATTTTGTTCTTTAGAAAGTTTATTATTTATATTGTTTTTTAGAAATTCTATTTTTGAACTATTATTAGTAAAGTTTAAGTTTGCTTTATTCATTGTTTCATGATATGAACGAAAAATCTCTAAAATATCTTTTAGATCTGAAGAAGGTTTTGAATTGTGTTTAGATGTGTCTAATATTTCAATTATGTGTTTACTCTTGTGAAAACTTTTCATTTTGGCTGCTAATCTATGCATATGTTTTGGATTAGATGAATAAGATTGTAATTTTAACCTCTCTAAATTAATTGCTACTTTATGACCAAGAATTTCTACATATTCAAGATTTAGTTGTTTTAATTCCAGATTTGAGCCCAATTCTTTGGGGTGTAAGTTCTTTTTTAAAGTGTCAATTTTCAATTGTAGATTTAATAATTCTTTGTCCCATTCTTTCCTTTTATGTAAATACCAGGTTTTTATTTTCCCATTTATATAAGATTTTAAAGAGTCTCAAATAAACACTATATTTGTGTTATTATTATTACTAAGTTCAATATAATAGTTTACTTCCTCTATAAACCATTCTTTGAATCCTTTTATCTTAATAATATAGGCTGGTAGTCTCTGCCAATGAATAAGATCATTTGGTTTAATTTTAATTTTAAATAGTATGGCATTGTGGTCTGACAGAGGGCATGATGTAATCACTACATCTTGAGTCTTAGATAATAGGCTGTCAGATATAAACACTTTATCAATAGTCGTCTGTGTACCATATCTATAAGAAAAGTGAGTAAAATTGAGAGACCTCTGCTCTTTGATCATGTATATGTCTTTTAGGTTATGAAATGAGACAAAATCTATCAATTTTTGGCTGATGCAGGTATCTTAATATTGCTGACATTAGTGGTATCTTTAGATGATAGAATACAATTAAAATCACCTGCCAAAATGATATCTCCTTTAGAATTTGCTGTTATTATTTCCAAATATTTGTTTGCAGATTTAGCACCAATACCAGGTAGCCAGTACATATTTGCTAAAGTAAAATATTTCTTATTCAATTCCAATACTACTCGACACAACATACCATTTTTATCAGAAAAACTGTTAATTGTTTTAGGCATTGGTAATGTATTTTTCCACAAAATCATGGTTCCTCTTCTCTTTCTTTGGAAATGAGATTCAGCTAGAATACTATAACCTTTAAAAAACATTTTTTTCTAGATCTTTCTGAATAATGTGTGTTTCTTGCAAAAATATAATGTCAGCTTTATTAGATGCTAGGTATTTGAGTAACCTTCCTCTTTTAGTAGGGTTATTAAGACCCTTTGTATTGAGAGACAGACATTTAAACCCAGACATTGATTACTTTAAGCTTTTGATGGATAAATACTATTCTGGACTTAATTAACAAATAATGTTCAGAGAAGATGAAAATATAACTATATACAAAACTAACCATGGAACATCTAGTTCCTGGATTGATGAAGAAGTCATCAATACCACCCTCTATCATCCTTAGTGCTCAAGACTATCATTCTCTAATGCTACTACCTAATATTTTATTGACTCAACAAACTACAACCTATTAATTCTCCAGAATGTATAGGTATTACTATGTAGGAGATGTTGTGGAAAAGCATCTATTACCATAAATAATGTAATTTTCAAAATTTCTAAGAACAGTGTATTTAAACTTGTATCATGACATAGTACATCATATTCATTTATGTCTATTCTCTACTAATACAGATCTTAATTTAGTATACTACATTAGATCAAAACCTACTTAACCAGGAATTCAGTAAAGATGTTTATGCATATAAATAAGAAAATTTATCATGTAACAAAACATTCCAGTATGAACTTGTCTGTGAAATCACAACAGTGTTAATATTTACTATAGAATCAGCATATTAATATATAGCCTATAGGCTTATTTTCCTTTTATATAAGATATAAAATTACCATTTTTTTTCTTTTTTTTTCCTCTTCTTCCCCCTAAAAAAAAATCTGATTAACCTTAAATAATTTCTTAAGGTATTAAAGATATTTAAAATAAAGACGCACTAATGAGAAGTTTTTACATGAGAAGATAATATTTTAGTTGCACAAATATCTATGCAGGTATATAGATCTGTGTAATCATCAAAAACGTTGGCTTTTCTTTCCAAAGATGTGAGTCTAAAGAAACTATGTAGTGTAGCTTGATTTTGATAAAAATATCATATAATGAAGTCACGGCTTTTAACCTTCAAAGACACTTCAGTTTTAGAGGTTATAGTAATAAGTTGTCCTTTTTAACAAAATACATTAACAAATTTTACCAATATTTTTTCAGTTAGAGTGGCAGTGATTAACATGCAATATATCTTTTGCTAGAAAATGTAGTCTACAGACAGTAAAACATTCAATATTTTATGAATATTAGTGAAAATGTCAGATTGTAGTATGCACTTATGTAGCTGGAGGTAGATTAAGTAGATCCCAATTTCACCATTCACTATAAATCCAACATAATGCAAACTATTAATTAGAAAAGCAGTTAAAAAGTTAAGGCTACCTTTGGAAATAATAACTGTCCTCATGTCCTGATGAAAGTAATAACTATAAGTCAAGAGTAGCCATCCCCACTCTGCACCACCACCCCTAACAGTCTTCTACTACTATCACTGACTAGTGAGGCAAAAGCATCACTTCAGTAACAACTAAGATCGTTCTCTAAGCAAAACTGTCTCCTTTGCTTTGGATCTGGAATTTTTCCTGCCCCAATATATTATTTCACCCTTTTATAACATAATTATTATTTATTGTAATGGTCTGTCTGCAGCTTTGGCTTCCCCAATCCAGCAGTATTGCCATCAACCAACAACTCATATAATCAATAAGATTGGGGACGAAGTTATCAAGATGAAAGCACAGAAAATGCATAGCTGCCCCAAAATCTACTTTAAAAATAATAAAAACACATTAACCCCCAATAGATAATGTATTTTAGTGACTTTATAACCACTGCATACGTCGCTTTCTGCTCTGCTAACCAAAAAGGATCAGATGACCAAGTCTATGTTTTCACTGTATCAGTTAGCTACAGCTGCCAACTATTGATCAAGTGTAAACTGCTTTGTAAAACACATCATCAGAAAACTTATATAGGCATCAACATTAGTTTAGTAAAAAGGACCTTTATATATGTCAATGTTTTTTATATATTTTTCTTTATCGCTCTTGGTATGCGATAAAGCATTCAGTTGTTCCATTTTCTTTTTCTTTTTCTTTTTTTCATGTGAAGATTTCTGGTAATGTGAATGTGTAACCAAAGTTCATATGACAAAAGAGACTTCGAGAGACTACATGCATAAGTTTCTTGTATTACAAAGAAGATCTCTCCAAGAAGTCTCGAGGCAACAGCCTTTTTTATTTTTTCTTTCCTTCTCCTTTAACATTTGAATTTTGGCGGTTAGAAGCTCGCACTAGGGAATCTGCAGCAAGCTATGATAACTGTTCATGAGATACTCGTGATGTGCATTTTGTGAGAGAAAAGAAAAACAGAATATGTTACTCAAAAAGCATATATATGAAGTACAATAAAAAAAAAAAAACTTTGCCCCGTTTTATATAGATATAAAATTCTCTGTAACTATCAATTTTACTGGCCAATATATCCGATATCAAGCACACAAACCCTCCTGTCCCTGCAACACACACTCCACCAGCTTTCATCAGAAAATACCTCTCCTTTTCCCTCTCCGTCAGCAGATGGACCCACAAACCACATTTAGTAAAGACACAAACCTCTCAAGTGTAGGAGAATGTATTTTTACATGTCATGACGGATTCTTAGAAAGAAAACGATCCTCTCTATTATGATAAAGAACAATTTCCAATACCTTTTAAACTATTTAGAACAAGTCACATTAAGTTATATCCGTTAGATCTAAAAGGACCCAAGCATAACATGACATTTAACAGGAGAGAAAGCCCACTGATGCAAAAAAAGGGGCTACACTTTCATTTAATTGCACTGAGATGGGGAGCTTTCATTTCACTTATTGGAGCGATCTATATCATCGGAATCTAATACACATACACATACAGTATCCGGTATTAAGGGGGTTCTTGTTTTAACCAATATTTCTATGGTATTGCTACATTGTCCCTATGTAGTTGTCAACTAATAATACACTATGTCAAGGGAAGATTTAGAATTTTAACATCTATGTTTAACATTCTAGCTTATTTGTGTTAAAGGCTTTTAAAAAACAAATAAATTAAAAATAAATAAATAAATAAGCATACTTAATAAATATTAAATGATTTTTACCTTAATATGTATGTTTTTCAAAGAAGTAGGTGATTTATAGCATGAAAATTTTGGGATTTGAAGGGATTTTGGAAGAGCTTCATTTGTATTATTTACCCTTAAGCTTCTTGCTTGTTTTATCAGTCAATAACATTTTGCCATTTGTTGCCTGCCTTTTTAAACTAGGTAATGAGATGTCCATATCTTCAGTATTTTCCAAAATCTTATTATTTTTCACATATTCAGAGGCGTCATCAAGATTATTAAATATTTTTATTCCTTCAGATAGATGTATTTTAATTCTGGAAGGAAAAATGATTTGTGCTTTAATTTCAGCTTTCTTCAGATTTTTAATGAGAGAAATGCAGGCTTTTCTTTTAGTTATTATAGTAGAGGTATAGTCATTGTCAAATCTTATGTTTCGACCATTAATTTGTATAGGATTACCAGCCCACGCTGTTCTCAGGATTAAGTCCTTGTCTTGAGATGATAAAAATTTTACAATAATGGATCTTGAAGCATTTGGATTTTTTGACATAGACATATTTGACAATGACCTGTGAGCTCTCTCTATCCCAAAAGAGAGAGATTCAGGTAGGTTTAGTGTCTTAGGCAACTAGTCATTCAAGAACTGTATTGTGTTATTTCCTTCCATTTTTTCAGGTATGCCGTATATTCTAATATTATTTCTTCATGACCTTGATTCTAGGTCCTCCACTTTATCTGAAAGTGCGGTGTTTTGCTTTAGTAAGAAGTCAATCTGGTTATCATTTTCATGTTGTCTTCCATCTATTTCATTGAGATTCTTCAATTTCTGTTATCTGGTCTGTGTGTCTTGTAATTATCTCCTTGAATTCTTCAATCTGCTTTCTATTTTCTTTCTTCATGTTTTCCATGATTTTTTTCTAAATTGTCCATTTTCATGGAAAGATCTTGAATACTAGATATTATTGTTTGTAATTCTTTCTTCATGGAAGTTTCTTGGAGAGAGGCTTTTGAATGACTCATGACTGAGAGTGTCTGTTATATTCAGCTGCTGTACTTCTGACAGGATGTAATTCACTTTCTATTCACCAAAATTGAAATATTTGTAGAAAAAAATAATCCACTGTATCTAAATATATAGGTGAAAGAAAACTTAGATGTGTTTAAATAATATTAAGAAAATTTCCTGTCAGAGAAATTTCTATTAAGCAGAGCATCAAAAAAGTGCTGTTATCTCTCTGACATCTTGGCCACCCATTTTACTGTTTTCTGTGAATTTGAAGTTACAGACATTAATTGAAGGTGTTTTGGAAATTGCTGTATTTTTCAAGTTAATTCCATGTCTGGCTACCTAAGTCAGTTTTGAGTGGGTTCTGTTATTTGTCTGCATTTCTACTGTTCTTCTTTCCTGAATGTGAAACCAAAGGTTGTTTTTGCACTGGCTTCTTTGATTTCTTACCTCAGGTATGTTGCACTGAGCTGCACCTTGCAATGCACTACACAAACCTGTACTCATTAGCAGCATCAAGACTAGACAGAGCCATACCCACGACGCTGTGCTAAGGTGCTTTAGAACCAAGTTTCTACCTGTTTCTACCTGAGTTAGAACCCTACTAGTATTTATTTATTATACTGCAAACATTCTATTCATACAAACTAATACTTATTATATTGCATGCATAACAATTGATTCAAGCAAGTAAAATAATGTCCAAATAAGTCTAATCCTGTATTTCTGAACTTTTCCTCTAAATGGAAAGCCAGCCAGCTTGTCTAACATCAATTGCCAGCATCAAAGCATTTGGTCTACTCAGGCAGTGCAATTGCCTGATGCTCACAGAAAATGAACTCTTACTTTATCACAAACTGTCTGTGAGAGATACAGATATTTAGCTAAGATAGTGAAATGACATTCACATGTGAACATAGTCTGTGAGCACCACACACACTACACAACTTCACAGCACTCAACACAAATGCATGAAAAGTTGCACACACTGAGGCTGTATAAATGTCATTGGCTAAGCCCCCAAGGTGAAACAAGACTATGACTAAGCAAAAATCAAATATCACACAAACTATGGCATAATGGTTAAGGTATTTACTTCCTAAGCCTAAAGTACGGGGTTTGACTCTTAGTTTTGGGATGATAAATTTATCTAGGCTTAAAATGGCCCACAAAGGCAGCTAGCCTAGTACTAACCTATGAACTTATGAACAACACATGCTACCACAGCCATAGCCGAGATGCATCTGAACAAAAAAGAAAATCCCCATAAACCCAGTACACACAATCCCTCCCTCTACTAATAAAAATGCATTGATGATAGGTGACGCCACAGTCAGGCACACAGATTCTACTCTCAAAAGGCTAGACAAAAATAGGGTGACAGTGAGTTGCCTTCAGGTGACAAGATCTCTGATATTTCAAAGGTCCTCAAAAAACACTCAAGCCAAACAAGTATGACTACAACATAGTGGTGAACCATGTGACTGTTTGTGACCTAGCATGTAAAACCATGAGGGATATACAAAGAGGGACCTACTTTTAAATACCATAATTTCAGAATCTTGAAGACCAAAATACTGAGACAAGAATCATGAAACTTAAAATGCTGAACTGCATAAGTTTTCCCAGGGCAAGTAAACACTTTCCCAACACAAAATTAAAACACACTGCACTTTCTAAAACCCACCTAGGTGGGGGGTCTATGCCCCCCCAACTATACCAACTCCAGGATTGCACTACAGTGGAGAAACGGCATAATTCTTTACATTGGGCAAGTATTTACTTGCCCTGGGGAAAACTTACACAGTTCGACATTTTAAGTTTTGTGATTCTCATCCCAGCTTTTTGGTCTTTGCGATTTTGAACTTTCAATATTATGAAGTAGACCCACAGAGAAACATTTCTGAGCTTTCCATGCATGTCAGAAATGGAGGAAAAGACCCTGGTATTGAATGGAATACTTCTTTCTCCAAGAATGTACAAAGAAAAGATGATTGGTTTCAACAACTGTCCGAATGAATGGTGTGATTCGAGAGGGAAGCCATCTTGGGATGACTTAATGCATAGCCCTATTTGCTTCAGTAAGGACAGCCTGCACATGTTATTCCAAGGCTTATGCATTCTGGTTAAAGTCCTTGTTGCCTCCATAGTGCCATGTTTAGGCAGAATCTAGCTAATGGATCTCCAAACTTAAAAAAATTGACATCAAGGTAGTGTGAATCATATTCATGTGTGTATTATTACTGAAACTTTATTTTATAGTGCAGAAAGTACTCCATCTATACTAGGGTTTTGTGCCTATCATTCCTTTAGACCTGATGGAAACTGCCGTGGAGTATCCATGTTTCCTAAAGGCTCCTAGAGACCCACAGTCCAAAGTTATTGAGTTCTAAATCATACTAAATAAACCCAAGTATCACATCATAGTATGTTATAGGACCTCCTTAATGCCCCTGAAAAACATTTGATTCCTAAATATACTAAATTTACTTCAAGTACACAGGAACACCATTATCATAGGCTTTGATTCTCACATGGGGTAGTTGGCTAGGCTTAAAATGACCCACAAGGGCAGTTAGTCTAGTACTAATATATTTACCTATGATTCAGTAAACTGGAATACATATACCACAAGTCTAGTTTATGGCCCCAAATTCCTTGATTTCATAAACAAACTGTCACAGAATGGAGGGCCATATATTCTTGACATGTTCCTTACAAATATAGCATGTAAGCACACTATCATACTGGAATACCCTTCTCCAGTTAAGTCTTTTCACAAAGTGGTAATCTTGTATTTCAAAATCCACAAACAATGAAATGTAAATATCACAATATTCAAAGACTTTAAATAAACTAACCTCCCACAATTCTGTGTCCAAGTTTGAAAATTCAGATATAACTGTAACCCCCAAAATGATGACATGGCTAGAGGTTATGTCAATAAATACTATGCTTATCTAAATACATTTATTACCCTGACAATTCAATTCCTTCCAGAGCCAAACAAAATGAGATGTCCAAGAGTGATCCAGCCTGGTGGTCCACCAACATAAATAATATAATAAAAGCAAGAATCTTCTTAGAATATGCAGCAAAACTAAAGACCTACACATGAAGGTCAACATCAAAAAGTTATTAACCATACTTAAAAATACTATCGGGAAAACAAAGGCATCTTATGAACTTAAACTAGCATCATAAGATAAAGATACAGATCATCACAAATCCTTTTCTCTGTCCATTATCACCATCTACTCAGAGCCAGTTGATAATGAAAATAAATTAGCTAAGACATTTAGTGCACATGGCACCCTTTAGACAACTATACCAAATCCACATATTCTAAAGGTTCAGAAAGAGAACTATCGAAAGGTACTTTCCAAAACAAAATATACATCCTCCATGGGACATGATAGCATACCTTGCTGCCTGCTTAACATCACTAAACACTCACTGGCGAACCCACTTCTACAGCTATTCAACCTGAGCTTAGCCACTGGCTTTGTCCCTAAAGTAAGAAGCATGGCAGTTGTGAAGCCATTTCACAAGCGTATCCCTGCCAAAGGCAATATTAAAAATCATATAAGACTTGACACCCAGCAGTTTGGCTTTCTTAAGGGTAGATCCTATCTAATAAATATGGTAATCATATTTGAGAGAGTAACACAGACTGTGGACAGTGGTCACTCTGTCTATGCATATATCCTGACCTTGCCAAAGTATTTGATAAGATGTCACATATTAACACAACTAAAAAGATAAATATGATCAAAACTGATCCCTGTGTAGTTAGGTAGATAGCAATTTGGCTAAGGGTCAGAATCCACACAGTGAGAGTGGCAAGTGTGCCCTCAAAGATGGAGAATGTAACCAGTAGAGTCTCTCAGGGATCTGTACTAGAACCTCTACTATTTGGCATATACTTCTCTGATATCCAAATTAAAAATGGGGATCTCTGGTAAACCAAGTTTACACTTGACTGAAAACTAGATGTCCTCTTCTGACATGCAAAAGCTACAACTTGAACTTACACATATTAATAGCTGGTGCACAGAAAATTTGTTAAAACCAACTACTAAAAAGTGTACTATCATGACATTTTGTAAACATTCCCTCAACCAATAGACAATACTCCATGACTGAAAACATTCCCTCAACCAATAGACAATACTCCATTCTCAAATGAAGATGTCATGAGAGACCTTGTAACATAGGTAGATAACTCCCTCATTTTTTATCATCTAGGAAATCCTTCTATCTGGCACAGCTGACCACAAAGGTTATCTCATCTAGACTGAAAGAAGTCGTTACTCTCTGTATTCTGCACTGATCAAGCCCATCATGAAATATTTATGCCTCCTTAAGTTTATATCTTACAAGACATATTAGGCAGTTGGAGAGACACCAGAGGTTCCAAACAAAAAAGATCACAGACCTAAAACACTTCAGCTTCTAGGAGAGGCTAGAGGCTCTGTCTCTGTATTCAGTGTCCTGCAGACTCCTTAGATGCAATCTGCATCTTACTTTTTGAACTATTATGAATCTAGCAGTCCAAGACCCCTTAAACCATCACAGATCAAACAGTCTACCGAACACTAGCAAACATCTAAAACTGCTTCAGCAAACATAGTAGAGATACAGATTTGTCATACAAAGACTACACTTTCTTTGGAAAAAACCTCCACTCCAAAACAAGCAATGTGACACACTATCTTCCTTAAAAAGGGAGTTGGATGATTGGGATAGTGTTCACAAATTCATTCCCAGTATGATTGGCCTATAGCTCCATGAAAACACAAGGTAAGGTCTAAGGTTGGATACTGGTGACATGCAAATGGCCACATGGCCCATTTGCCTTGCATTTTCTATGATTCTGTGATTCAGACCTACCATGGACTGTAGGGATGTCTCTGAATCCATCTCTGACACTATCATCTCCTGCTAAGTTACAGAAATCAACCAACTTCCAGACTCTTGAGGTCATGGTCACCCTAACAAAACTAGATAAAATATCCTTGTGATAGGTTTCATTCAGTGCGTTTCCTGACAGTTGTGATTTATACTTGAATTACTTGGAAAAATATCTGGTAAATCCAGTATGTTGTTCTACATAACTCCATCTATGTCTACATCAAATGAGACACCTACATAACCAACATTAAGTATACATATAGGTTTCTACATTTTGCCCTCACCAATACTGTCCATGTCTCTATCCCATCATGTCTCACACCCTCTGTGGTTAGTTCTGACCACCAAACCATCATTTCCTTCAGTACCAACACCATTTCCTGATTGATTCCTACTACATTTAGGGACTATGCCAAAGCCAACTTCCTATTGCTCTCCGATCATGTAATCAATTTCAATGTGTATTCCTTCACATTAAACCTCTTAGCCAAGGTGTTGCATTCAGATTCAAATTTTACTCGCATTTAAGCAGCTGCATTCAGGCATCTGTTCCCATATGCCATAAACAGAATGGACGATTCAGGACTAAGCCATTATGGTGAACTAGCACATAATTAGTCAACAAAAGGATAAAGCTACTGGCCGTATTTAAAATATCCTTTCCTCCTCACCACAAAAGGAACTTAAAATTAGTTTGCCACAGTGCTTTTTTCAAATATAGCAGGAATTTCAGAAGTAAAACTCAGCTGTTCTCTTAACTAATATCCAACAGCTTCACTTACCCTGAGGTCACCACCAATTTTCTTGCTAAGAAATGTATAATTTCATTTCACTGACCCAGCCTTAACCCCACCACCCCTGTATCCACCTAACCCCTACTTTCCCTACGATTTCTCTTGAGCAAATCCTAATATCTCTATCAAATACCAAAAGTTCCTCTTCCATGAGTCCAAACAATGTGTTTGGCTGCCTATTAAGTGCCAGATATAACATTTTTTTACTCAACCTCTCATTAATCTATTTAACTTCAGTTACTCCATCAGTTACCTACCTGACACTTGGCAAATTGCAGTAATAGTTCCATTACTCAGGAGTGGCTACACCACAGATGCAGATAATTACAGACCAATATGTCTTTCTAGTATCCTTTGTAAGGGCACAGAAGATATCATAGAAAATCTCATAAACAGTGATATAGGGAACCTTCAATCTCTTGATTCAAACTAATCTGGTTTTATTAAAGGTAGGTTATGTTTATTCAGTCTAATCAATTTCATCAGTAGTGTACTACAAACCATAAATGTGGGTCACACACACACACTTCTAACTAGATCCAGCTAAGGCTTTTGAGACAATTCTCATAGCAGGTACTATCACCAGGATTACATAATTTATTTATTTTATTTATTTCACATTTGTTAACCAGGTTGGTCCAATTGGGCACAGGCCCATTTTCAGTGGAGACCCGAGGAGAAGAGCTCCAGGAAAAAAAAAACCACAATGAACAATCATATATGCATAGGTTTAACAAAGGCATAAAAGATAATATTTCAGCACATGAACATAATAAGATAGAACAAGATTTGTCAAAGTATATAAAAACAGAAAATGTAACATAAAAAAAATAGAAAAAGTAACATAAAAATAAGCAAGTGATTATGTTGTTATGTACAGAAAGTATAGTTTATTAGCATCACCTAACTAGAGTGCAGCCACAGAACTTTCTACTCAAAAGTGAAAGAGACACAAGATGTAGTCATGATTAGGTAGGGACTTGCCAGGGACATAGCCACATTTTGTGGATAAAGTTTTTTTAATACTTTTTTGAAGCTGTTTGTGTGTGCAATGAAGCATAAATTGGCAGGGAGATTATTCCAGAATTTGGATATGGACGTTTTATATAAAAGATTACCAGTGTTCATTTTCGGCCTATAAGCTTGGAGAAGGAGTTTGTCAGTACTGCATAAGGGACAGGGAGAACTATAGTAGGTGACTAAGTTAGAGAGAAGGACAGACTGTGGGTTTGTTAAGAAGGAAGTGGGTTATATGGAGCTGAGATAACTTGAGATGATGGGGAAATTCAGTCCAGTGGAGATTACTGGCAATGGTGAGTGGAGTTTGGTAGGTTAGCTGCAGATTTTGCAATTTTATTGTAGGTTTGTTCCAGTTTGGAAAGCAGACAGGATTGGAGGTTAGTAAGAACTGGGGCTCCATAGAGGAGGCTGGGAAGTAAATAGGCTTGAGCTAGGGAGAATCTGGAATCTGATGACAGAAATTTTTGTTGCGATATAGAAGTCCAAGTTTTTGATTTGTCTTCTTAATTGAATGCTGGATGTGAAAGTCAAATTTTAGCTGGTCATCAATTGTTATTCCTAGTAATTTTTCATGAGTTTCAGCATTAATGATGGTTTTATTTAGGAAAAAGATAGAGAAGGAGAGCTTAAGATGAGTACTTGCCTTGGGGAGAAAGAGTTTTTTTTTTTTTTATTCAATATAAGCTGATTGTCATTTAGCCAGCTTTTTGGGGTTGGTTTGATGTGAGGATTGTGCCTTGAGGTCAAAAGTTTTCGTATCGTTATGTATTTGCTTTTTAGTGTGATTTATTAGTTCTTTAAATAACTGGTGGTGATTGAGGGATTTGTTTTTTTGCCAAGTTTTCCAGGCAGAGTCTCTTTTGTGCATTACCTTACAAGTATATTTACTGAGCCAGGGGGAATAGATAGCTTGATGTTGTTCTTATTTTGCGAGGGGGTGCTAGTGAGTCAAGAATGCTGGGAAAGATGCGATTGAATTCAACTACGGAGTCATTGAGAGGGAGTGAGTGTAGGATAGAACAGGAAATAGAAAATAGCCTGTCATTGAAAATGTTGGGATTGAAATTAGTGAGTTTATGGCAGAATTTGTACTGTTGTATCCTACTGAGCTGGGGAGTAAATCTTTGTATACTGATGGGTAAGTGATCACCCAGGACATCAGGAAGAGTTCTGGAATTGTGGTAGAGGAGAGGGTTTCTACTTAGGATCCAGTCAAGTTTTGTGCCATTGTTGGACTTATTTTTAAGTCTTGTAGGGGTAGTAATTAGTTGGGTAAAGCTGAACAAATTGATGCTGTGGGCAGGGGATTTGCTATCAAGGATATTACAATCAATGTTTACATCTCCTAGCATGACAGTTTCATAGGCTATATTTTGTGACAACCAGGAGAGAATGTTTTCAATGATAGGGATGTTCTTACCGGGGGGGGGGTTATATATATTGAGATGATAGCAATTTTTTTTGTGATTGTTAAGGTGGCAATTTAAAATCAGAATTTCTGCAGGGTGGAAGTCTGGTATAGTAACAGGAAGGGGGAGAGGGTCAGGTGGTCTGAGTAAAGGATTATGACACCACCACCTTTTTTGTGGTTTTATCTTGTCGGTAGATGTTGTAGCCAGGGGGTAGAATATCTGTGTTAGGGATATGAGGTTTAAGCCAGGTTTCAGATTAGTGCTAGTATGTGAGGGGGAATAATGTGAGATCCATGCATGAAGGTCAGTAACTTTATTAGGTAGGCTTTGTACATTGAAGGATCGTATAGATATGTTTTTAGGGAAGAGGAGAGTAAGGACATGGGAAGGCAGGGATGCAGTGTGGGTGAGAGTAGTGGATAGTAGGGTTGATGGGTGCATACTTTGGGCAAAGACTGGGTGTGATGTAGATGGCTCAGGGTTAGAGTGGATGTCTTCTCCTAGCAAGAGAATGGTGTCTGATAGGTAAGGTTTGTGGACAAAGTGCTTGTGAGTTAGATGTTTATGTTTTAGTTTAATAGAGAGGATGGGGGTAATTGGAATATTTTGTTTTACATAGATGAGTAACTCATATGGTATGTAGAGAGAGAGATGGTAAATGATGTAGAGGTAAACTGGCTATTATTGACGTAGGGTAAGGTTGGTGCTGGTTTTGAGTTGTGTAGGTTGGTATTATAAAATGAAAGAGAAGTGAACAGAAGTAGTAGGGTAGTTACTGTAAACCACAGGATCATGGTTAGGAGAGGGTTTTGGGTGGGAAGTAGTCGGTATCAGATGACTGAGAACAAGGGACTGTAGTAAATGTGAAGAGTAGGGAGGACTTAAGGCTATAGAGTGGGGCATGGTTAAATCCCTAAGTGGAGGGACGAGTATGTGGAAGAAGTGGTTAGGGGGAGGTTGATTGTTAACTATGAGGAAGGGTACAAGGTGCATAGTGTATATATATTTAGGGGAAGTGGGGGTGGGTGGGAATGGGGTAGGGGAGCGGAGTGAGCCCAAGCAAAGTGAGGGTGAATGGAACAGGCTGAACATAAGCTGCAAGTGTTTGCCAAAGAACAAAAGAAATCAGTAAGTACTTATTGTCCACAGAATAGGATACATTAGGAGGTAATAAAAAGATGTAGGATATTTTGGGAAAACAGCATAGATGTAGAGAAGAGTGGAAAATAAGTTTAGATATAATAGATATACTAAAAGGAGATAAAGTTTGTTACAGATGGTTGGGCAGAAAAGGCAAGTGAGTTCTCAAAGGTTTCTCATCAGTAAAAGGAATAGAAAAAGATGAAGGTAAAGTGAAGGGAAAGAGGAGGTTTGAACTGGATAGGAGGAAGGGTTGTTGCTGGGATTAAAACAGAAAGGGAAAAAGGGTGGGGAAGGGGTTTACTCACTCTGGTGATGTACACAGAGCTGTGATATAACTACATGTAAGCAGCAATGAGGCATAAATGATTTAATTTTGCTAAGCATAAAAAGCAACATACATATTAATATATACAATAATGCTTCATAGCACCTGTTGACTAGTGCATGGCAGCTGGAGAGGCTGGCCCCTTGAAGTGGTTGGGTATTTAACACAGAGGTATTGATTAGGTTCTGTTTTTCTGGGTATTGGAAAGGACTGAAGGTGTGTACAAGGTATCTACAAGAGAGGAACAGAGAGTGGGATTAAATGGAAGATCTCGAGGGATAAAGAGAAGAGAATAGGGAAGGACAGACTCGGCTGGTTTCCAGAGAATAACAAGATGGTTGTGGTAGAGAGAGGCAAAGAGTAGGAGTGTGGAGTGTGTAAGTCTGCCAAACTTAAATACTTTACAACACGCTGCATTGTAAATGGAGAACAATACAGGGAGCCAGAAGAAATACAGAATAGGTTAAAACAGTTTTACAAATGCAGTACAGTTAAGTTCATAGGTTCATAGGTGAGTACTAAGCTATCAGCTCAAGGGCATCTGTAAGCCTAGCCAGAATGTTTCACCACCCCCTTAGATTATTTCCCTGTGCCTCTATCCAGCAGAGCCATTAGTTCCCTGTGCCTCTGTCCAGCACAGCAACTACAGTGATCCCTGGGGTAAGTTTTCTGTTTCCCATCCACTCGTCAACGTTTCTCTTGAAAAGTGTTAGTGAGAGGCTCTGCCTAATGTAGATTGGAATCCTGTTCCAAAGCACGGTGAATCTCTGGGACAGGAATCTATCCCTCCAACAAGTCCTATTTATCATTGTGGTGAGGTTTAGATCCCTAGAGCATGTGGCTCTCGGGGATTTGATTTTTTTAGGTGGAGCATGTCCATCAATTCTGGGTTGGACATGGCCCTGTATGTCAAGCAGAGATCACCTCTGAGTAAGCGGTATGCAACAAAGTACAGATGGAGTTTCTTCAGTCGGGCTGCATAGGGCATCTGGTTGAGGCCAGTAATTCTCTTGGTGAGGTACTTCTGTGGTCTTTCCAGCTGTTGCAAGTGTCCTGTAAAGTACATCCCAAATGGGGCATTGTACTCTATGATGGATCTGATGAGTGATGAGTAGAGGGGCACAATAACCTCTTTTTTCTAGATGCGAACCCTTTTGTGATTAGGTGGGCCACATAGAAGGATTTTCTAACCACCTTGGCAATATGATTATCAAAGTAGAGATTACTACCTACTTGGGTCCCCAGATCCCTTATTACATTTTCTGTATTTAGGGGATTACCATGTATGTGGTAGTTTGCGGGTACTTTATTTTTTCCAAAGGGGATAACTATGCACTTTTTGGCATTTAGCTTGAGGCCATGATTTTAACACCAGATATCCGTCTCAGTGAAACCCTTCTGGAGGATGTCTGTATCAGCCAGAGAGTCAATTATGGCCCCCAGTTTGCAGTCGTCTGTGAACTTGGTCAGCCATAGTCCTCCTGTGCTTGCCTGTACCTCTGAGAAGTATATACTGAACAGGAGGGGTCCCAGGACTGAGCCCTGGGGGATGCCACTTGTAACCGGTTTAGAGTCAGACCTAGAGCCTGCAACTCTCACCGTGTGGGTTCTATCCATGAGCCAACTAGCAACCCATCTCATGACATAGAGGTTTATGTTCAGGCTGGTGAGCTTGTCTATAATACCAGAATGGGGAATGATGCTGAAAGCCTTTGCAAGGTCTAGGTAGGCTGTATGGACCTCCTTTCCCTCATCTAAAGCCTTGGCAACTGTCTCAAAAATGTCCACCAGGTTTAGGAGACATGATCTGCCCTCAACAAAGCCAGACTGGGTAGGGTCCAATGTTTGGAGGTTCCCAATGTCTCTGTTAATGAGTTCCATGATGATGCGCTCCATAACCTTGCAGACCAGGCTAGTCAGGCTTATAGGGCAATAGTTCCCAGGTTCCATTGTGGCTCCACCTTTGTGGAGTGGGATAACTGTTGCTGTGTGCCACTCTATGGGTATGTAGCTTGTAGAGAGGCTGAGTTTGAACAGTGTGTTTAGGTGAGGGGTTCGTTCATTTTGGAGTTCGTGTAAGACACAGCCTGGAACACTGTCCAGTCCCATTGAAGCTGTGTTATTGGCTTTGGATAGGGCTGTTTTAACCTGTGTGTCAGTGATTGCTGGGGCTCTACATTCTTCTAGTATGGTTATGGGCTCTTTAGGGGGTGAGGAGGGGTGAAGTTTGCACTAAACCTGTCTGCCAGAATGTTGGCAATATCAGTCGGTTCAGTGTATTTTGTGCCATTCTGCACTAACTCAG
This sequence comes from Protopterus annectens, assembly GCF_019279795.1. Taxonomy (NCBI): domain Eukaryota; kingdom Metazoa; phylum Chordata; order Ceratodontiformes; family Protopteridae; genus Protopterus; species Protopterus annectens. The sequence goes on from NC_056732.1 coordinate 1,641,397,856, forward strand.
AGCAGATCTGAGAGTTTCCACTTAGGTTCTTGACATAGCTAAAGAATGCTTTGTGGTTATCTTTGGAGTCCTCTGCAATTTTTCTTTCAAAGCTTGCCTTGGATGATTTTATAAGGGATCATAGTTTCTTGCTGATACTGATCAGTGATGTCTTTCCTTCTTTGGATTTTATTCTTTTCTGTACTAGTTTTCTCCTTCTATTGTATAGTTTGTTTATGGCAGGGGTCCACCAGACTGGTTTCCTTTTCTTGGCAGAGTGAGTCTTGGTTTTGCTTAGTATAGCATGATCCATGCATTCTTGCAGGTGCTCATAGAGTGTCTTTGTAAGGGATTCAGCAGCTTGGACAGTGTTGTCCTTTAGCATGGGGGCTGTGAACCTTTCCACCTCGGCCTGAAGTAATGTGAAGTTTGTTTTGAAAAGTTTTTCATGGTGGTTTCCTTGATTGGGGGTGGGGGCGGAATGTGGATATCCAGAATGATTAGTCTATGGTCTGATCTAACCAGCGAGGGGTTGACCTCCGGTGTAGAACACCAGTTGCCCATGTTGGTGATGACCAGGTCCAGTATGTTGTCACCTCTGATGGGGATGTTGACCAGTTGATCCAGGGCATTCGAGTTTATAAATTCTAGGAAGCATTGGGCAAGGGAGTTAGTACTTGAGTAGTTCTCCCAGTTAACGCTTGGGTAATTGAAATCACCAAATATTAGGGCATTTGGTAAGACCTTCATATTTTTCAGTGTCTCGAGAAACGCGGAATGGGGGTCCTGTGTCATGGTGGGTGATCTGTAGCAAGCTACAATTTGAATTGCAGTTTTGCCTGTTGTTAGTTGCACATGGATGATCTCTGAGGCATTGTGCTGCACCATTAACCTGAAGGTGTGGGTATCCTTGATGAATATGGATACGCCCCCCGCCTTATGTGTTTCGGTCTGGGTTCTGTGGCCGAAAAGTATGGTATGAGTTATAGCCTGGTAGTGCTGGGGTGCTCTCTGGAGCCTTAAACCAGGTTTCTGTTACTGCACAGATATCGATGTACTCCATACTGAGGAGTGCCTTGAATGTGTCATGGTACTGTTGCTAGCAGGGAATGGGATATACACTGTCTCTTGTTAAAAAAATACAGCCCATTCATTCACATACATGCAGTAATTTTCAAGTACAAGGCAGTATAGCACATACATTCATACAGGCAGTCAGTAGCTCTCACATTGCTCACTAAATAACTGAAGGCAATTACAGCAGTTCCCAAATGAGTTGCAGTTATTAATCTAGGAAGAGTTGTATGGCTAATAAACCCTCAACTGCTACAATATGTAATTTAATTGGACTTCCAAGATGGCTGCTCACTAATCAGCAACTTGATTTCAACTCTCCCAGTGTGAAAAAAGAAATTGAGAGATAAGAGCCAGAAACTCTGTAAGTTTTAGTAAATTCAGTTACTGGCTAGTGAGGGCTACAGAACCAGGCTGTCTAGGTATTGAAATAAGGTACATAAGGAAAGCTGGTGGTGGAATGTAGAAGTCCAGGAAGTCATCAAAAGAAAGAAGGAGTGCAGGAAAAAGTGGGAGATAGAAAAGACCAACCAGGCTAGAAAAGAATACTGGCTGGCTAACAAAGAAGCTAAGAAAGGAGTTGCAACAGCAAAGAACAGGCCATCAGAGGCACTCTACCAGCTTCTGGAAAGTGACTCAGTAGGTGGTACAAAGAAACTATATTAGGTTGCAAGGCAAAGACAGAAAGATAAAGAAGATAGCCGGACAGCATTCATAAGGGATGCCAGCAACAACCTGTTCACCAGTTCACAGAACATCAACGGCAGATAGAAGGAGTATTCCCAGCAGCTTCTGAATGAAGAAAACCCCACAGAAGCTGCAATGTCCTAGAAACAGCCTACAATGAGAGAAGAAGAGGAACCCAACCTAGTTGAAATAAGAATAGCACTAAGGAAAATGAAGTCAGGGAAAGAAGCAGGCTCAGCTGAGGTCACAGCAGATATAATAAAGATGATGGGTGAAACTGGGGAGAAATGGCTCCTAAGGGCATTCATAGCAGTATGGAGAGAAAGGCATATCCCAGATGACTGGAAAATAAACATATTCATGCCATTATACAGGCAGTATAGAGGCATCAAGCTCCTGTCACACTGCATGAAAGTTCTGGAGGCTGTGACTAATAAATGGATATGCAGAGTAGTAGAATGTAAGATAGGAGATGAGCAATTTGGATTCAGATCAGGATACAGCACAACTGAACTTATGTTTGCAGTGAGACAGATAGTTGAGAAGAAGCTAGAGATGGGGAAAGATTCCAACTGGGCATTCCTAGACTTGGGAAAAGCATATGACAAGTTTCCAAGAAAGCTAATTTGGGCAGTACTGCTGTGGTTCGAAATCCCAGAAACATTGGTAGAATTAGTGTAAGCTATGTACAAGAACCCAATAACTCAAGTAAAAACAGTGTTTGGTCTAACAGATGGCTTCGCAGTGGGAGTGGGTGTACACCAGATTCAGCTCTGAGCCCACTGCTGTTCATACTAGTGATGGACTACATTAGCAAACAGGTCAGATCAACAAAGTTGCTGCATGCAGACAAGGTGGCATTACAGGCAGACTCTGAGCAAGGACTTTAGCAAAGGATAGGTCGATAGAATGCAAAACTGAAGGCACATGGAATGAAACTAAGTACAGATAAGACAGCGTGTAATGGCAACAAATGGCAATAAATTGGGGAAATCAGAAGAACTGAGACAGAAGTGAAGATAATGTAACAGGTTAATAGCTTCAAGTATCTGAGAGGGGTGGTAGAAGAGAAGGGATGTCTGAATGAAGAAGCCAAAGTTAGAATCAGAGGGGCTTCAACCAACTGGCATAGAGTGCCAGGTGTAGTGCATAACTGAAGAATGACAACAAAGCTGAAAAGTAAGGTGTATAAAACAGTGGTGCAATCAGTACTACTGTACAGTAAAGAAACCAGGGCAGTAAAAGCAGAGCAGATCAGAAAGCTAGAGGTGATGGAAATTAAGTGCCTGAAAAGGGTGGTAGGATGCACGTTGTAGGACAGATGAAGAAATGAGGATACAAGAGCAGAAGCCAAAGTAGCTCCAATTGCAGAAAAGATCAACAAGAACAGATTATGGTGGTTTGGACACATGTGCAGAAAAGCAGAAGACAATCTGGAAAAGAAGATTTAGGACAGACAGGAAGAATGTAAGAGTAAATGACATCCAGCAAAAAGGTGGATGGATTATGTGAAAGAAAAGCTGTGACAGTCAGACACAAGTGTTGAAAAAGGCAGGAGTGTGGCATTGAATCGAGAGAGATGGCAACAGTTAACACAATACCCTGACCCCCTGTAGAAAATGGGAAAAGGTGGCTGATGATGATGATGATGAGTTACCGGCTAGTAAGTACACCGCCTGGATGCCAACAAAGGAGAGACTTAGACAGCCTGAAAGAAAATCAACAAGACAAGGTGAAGAGAAAACAGTGGCTGTGAAGAATTATGCAGTTCTTCAGCAAAAAGCAGTTCAAGCTCCAGCTTTGGTGCAAGACATGGCTTCCAGTAATATGCAGGAAAATATAAGCTAATGCGCTCAGAGCTTATTAAAATAAAGGAAACACTGAAGGAGTATACCAACTAAAATAAAAGACTGGAGAAAATGTAAGAAACTGTAAACAGATAATTCAGATGAGCTAAAAAAACCACAAAAACTGGAGGTGAAAATGAAGAAAAGGCTGGCTGAGTATGAGACTGTTTGTGACGCCTCCTCCCTGACCCAGCAATCAAGGAGCCTCAATCACCAGTGAGGGGCATCTCATATAGGAGGAAAGAATAACAAACACACAGTAAAGTGCAATTTCCCTTAAGAGGACACAGAGATCACAGTCAGTCTGGGGCTGGTCGCTCCCTTGCACGCCAGATCCACAATAAGACTCCGCACTGGCACAACTATAGGGTCCAGATCTCAGCCCAGTGGGCAAGCTAAAATCTCCAGCACCCTCTCTGTCCAACCAGTGCTTCACTTCACACACACACACACACACACACACACACACACACACACACACACACACACACACACACACACACACACACATACACTTTAAGAAGAGTTTATACAACCACCCAGGCACTCCTGGGGAAGGCTAGCACAGGTTCTCCAGCTGTGCCCCTTTTCCCAGACTATACGGTAGTACCAGCTGCCATCACCCACTAATATTTATCAGCTACTCAAAGGCCTTAAAAGGGTGTCCAATTATTACTGTGCAATATTATTATCCAGTTGGTAGTATAGCCCAGGGCTAAAGCTGTTAAAGTGGCTTTGTACATCTTTACCAAAGGCATGCAAGTACTCTAAAGAACTTACATTATCTCTACAAAAGCAGCCACAGTTGGAAGGGTTTAAAAATATTTAATAACAAATAGTCAGAACACAAGAAAATACTTTTTACTACCCAGAGCTAGTCAAGAGTTCAGATATCACAGAGAAATACTTAAAATAATTCAGTAGTACAGTTCTGACATCACAGAAAACACAGTCCAATCTTTCTAGTTTCTAGCTATATCTAAAAGAAAACATAAGTCTAAGATAAACTTACATAGACAGTGCTGATGAGCTGGATGGTCAAGACAAAAATGCTTCATGCTCTCTGATTCTCTCTGTTTTTAAAATCACATTCCTGGTTCATATTACATCATTCTTCACACTTCCCTGGGTTACATTACATCATTCTTCACACTTCCCTGGGTTCCCAGGCTAACAAAAAATAAATTTACATTCTTCACCTCTGGGCAAAAACCAGAGCAATAAAGGACATTTATGCATGCAAATTCTGGCCATTAACTCTGGCCTTAAAAAATAATAGGCAGAATGCCCCACTCTAGACTCACTGGCTCAGAGTCCTAACATCAAAGGGTCACAACAAGCTTTACTTGGTCAGTAGAGTGCACTGTTGTTACATTTTTTCCAGTTCCACATATAACACTATTTTTTCATTTAAGACAACAAACCTGTGTTTACATTAATATTTACAGATGACAGAATGATCTCCAAAATTCTATCTGGCTAGGCTGGCAGCCTTCATCTATCATCACCCAGTCTTCACATATCTCCCCCCTGGAGAAGTCAAGTTAGTTTTTTAAGTGACCCTTGAGAAATGATGCTTGAGGGAGTTAGGTCTATCTGAGTGTACAAAAAGGTGTTGCTGGGAACACACTCCACAAACCATGGTGAAAAAAGATGTTTAATACACGGAAACACACAGATATTAATGCTGACAATTCCTAATACATTTTCGTCCACCAAGACTTCATCAGATAACAATACACACTTGATAAAGATCATTAAATACACCAAAAATTTAAAAATCAACCAATAGAAACAGGTTATCTATTAACAAATGCAAAAGAAATAAAGAAACAGAAGCACCTTATTCCAACAGGGCAGCCAAACTTTAAAACATTTAAAACATTTCAAACATCTATTTTTAACTTTGACTACTAGAGGATAGCATTGCATTAGGAATGTTGAATTAAATTATTTTATATATATATATATATATATATATATATATATATATATATATATATATAAGTATACATTTTTTAACAATATTTTAAAGTGATTTTATAGGATATAAATATGTAATATTGAGTGATTGATGTGTTTTTATTGTATTTAATGTTAGGAGAGTGGTGTTTTTACAATACATATATTTATATTTTTATTATTGTAGTAAATGTTATTGAGGATTGCTGGAATAAGGTGCTTCTGTTTCTTTATTTCTTTTGCATTTGTTAATAGATAACATGTTTCTATTTGTTGATTTTTAAATGTTTGGTGTATTTAATGATCTTTATCAAGTGTGTATTGTTATCTGATGAAGTTTTGGTGGACGAAAATGTATTAGGAATTGTCAGCGTTGATATCTGTGTGTTTCCATGTATTAAAGAGCTTTTTTACCGTGGTTCATGGAGTGTGTTTCCATCAACACCTTTTTGTTTATTTGTTGTTGTTTTGGAGTTGTATTTCCCTTTCTCTTCTGACTTTTGGTCTATCTGAGTGTACCTTACCCCATTACCTGTCTTGAGAGCCCATCTGCATTGGCATTGCTAATCCCACTGCTGTGCTGCATGGACATATCATATGCTTGCAACCCCAGGCTCCATCTTAGCAACTTGGCATTTTGCTGGCTGGTTCTGTTTAACCATGTTAGGGGGTTGTGATCTGTCATAACAGTGAATTTCCTTCCATACAGATAAGGCTGAAGTTTCTGCAGTGCCCACACTATGGCTAAACATTCATTTTCTATAGCTGCATAGCATTCTTCCCTGGGTTGGAGCCTATGACTGAGATAAACCACTGGGTGCTCTTCCCCCTCTGAAGAAATCTGGCTAAGTATAGCCCCTACCCCATGGCATCCACCTGCACAACATATTTTTTGCTGTAATCTGGACTGGCTAACACAGGGGGTCCTCCCAAAGCTTCTTTAAGCTTCTGGAATGCCTGCTCACATACTGGCATCCACACTACCTTATCTGACCTGTTCTCCCTTGTCAGGTCTGTTTGGGGAGCAGCTATGGTACTATAACTGGGGACAAACTTTCTTTAGTACCCTGCTGTCCTTAAAAATGCCCTCACCTGCTTTTTAGTAACAGGTGCAGGCCATGCCTGAATGGCTTCCACTTTGTCAGGTTCTGGCTTTATCTTACCATTCCCCACTCTATGTCCTATGACCTCTGCTATACCCACCTGACATTTGCTCGGCTTAATGGTCAACCCTGCCCTCTGTAGTCTGCCCAGCACCTCCCTGATATGCTGAAGATGCTCTGGCCAGGAATGGCTGCAGATGGTAATATCATCTAGGTAAGCAAGGGAAAACCCTCCTGCTCCTGGTAGGATATGATCTACCAACTTCTGGAAAGTTGCTGGGACATTCTTCATCCCAAAGGGCATCTTTGTGAACTCATACAAGCCAAAGGGAGACACAAAGGTTGACTTCTCTCTAGCACTGGGAGTCAAGGGCACCTGCCAGTAACCCTTGGTAAGATCAATGGTTGTAAGATACTTAGCCCCACCCAGCTGCTCTAGGGCCTCATCTGTCCTAGGCATGAGGTAAGCATCTGACTCTGTGTGACTACTTCATTTCCTGTAGTCCACATAGAACCTGGTGCTGCCATCCTTCTTTGGCACCAGCACCACTGGGAAGGCCCAGGGACTGTTGGACTCTTGAATCACCTCTAGTTCCAACATCTCCTGTCCTTCCTCCCTCATAGTCTGTTTGATTCTCTCAGGCACTCTATAAGGGCCTGCCTAATAGGCCTTTGGGGGTCCTGTATCCACCAGGTGCTGACACTGGTTTCCCCGTGAACATGTCCCCAAAGTCCTGCAACACTGCTCGGATTTCTCAAACCTGGGTAGGAGATAGCTGCTGGGACATTGCTACCCCTTTGTCTGAGGTGTCAGCCTGAGCCTCACTGAGGAGATCAATCCACAGATCTCCCTCAGACTCCTCCTGCAATCCACTGCAAATGCTCAGCACAAGGGCCTCCCTATCATGGTAAGGTTTCATCATGTTAACATGGTACAGTTTGTGCCCCTGCCTTCTGCCTAGCAATTCCACCATGTAATTAACATTACTTACCTTTCTTACCAACTTGTAGGGTCCATCCCAAGCTGCTAGAAGCTTGTTGTGTCTGACAGGAATGAGAAACATTACCTGCTGCCCCACAGCATACTCTCTAGCTCGAGCATTCCTGTCATACCACACCTTTTTCTGTTACTGGGCTTCTGCCAGGTTCTCCTGGGCCAAGCCCATGAGTTCCCTGAGCCTTGTCCTGAGGTTCAGGATGTATACCACAACAGACTCCTTGTGAGACTCGCACTCACCTTCCCACTCATCTCGAATTAAATCTGGAGGTCCCCTCACCCTATGCTCATACAGCAACTCAAACGGTGAAAAACCTGTGGATTCCTGGGGAACCTCTCTGTAAGCAAACAACAGATGGGGCAAATATTTGTCCCACTCCCTCTTAAACTGATCTGCAAATGCCCGTAGCATGGACCTGATTGTAGAGTTTCACCTCTCAACAAGACCATTAGTCCGGGCATGGTAAGGGGTGGTCTTCATATGCTTCACCCCACAGGACTTCTACAGACAAGCCAGCATGTCTGACATGAAATTGGCACCTGTGTCAATCAGTATTTCTTTTGGGAAACCTACCCTGGTGAAAATCTCTAACAACACATTTGCCACCTTCTCTGTCTCAATGGAGGACAAAGCCACCACCTCAGGGTATCATGTAGCATAATCCACTACCACTAGGATATACTTTCTCCTTGTGAAACTTGGGGTACTCAGAGGACCCACAATATCCATAGCTACCCTCTGAAATGTCTCCTCAATCACAGGTAAAGGCATGAAAGGAGCTCTCACCTTGTCTACTGCCTTGCTTAGCTTTTGGCACTGCTCACAGGTCCTGCAGTACCCTGTTACATCTCTGGAAATTCCAAGCCAATAGAAGTTCTGCATAATATGCCTCTTTGTACGTTATATGCCCATGTGACCTGCAAAGGGAATATCATGGGCTATGGCTAGAACTGCCAGATGGTAGGCTCTAGATACTACCAACTGCTGTACTCTCTCACCTTCTAGCCCTCCCTCAGGGGTCCACTCTCTGTATAGTAACCCTTTGTCCCAGTATACATATTCCCCCATTCCTTGAGAATCAGGTGCCTCCCTTGCTACCTGCCTCAGGCCTTGCAATGTAGGGTCTGAGAGCTGAGCCTCTCTCAACTCTCTCCTTGTAACCCTTCCCAGCTCCCCTTCCACATGAAGTCTGGCATCCTCTGACAGTGGTGCTTCACTGTCAGCCTGGGTACTACTACTCACCTCTACCTTTGCAGTCACTCTGTCCAAGGGACCATCATTACCCCAAGCAGCTGTGGCTCACCTTTAGTCTCACTGCTACTGGGTAGCTCCCTCTCTGAAGTAACCCCCTCACCAGTCCTGGCTGCAAGTATGCAGTCGGTCTGTGTCTCCCCCAGGCTACCAGACCCACATGCTTGTTTCCTAGCCTGACTGCATGTAACTGCACAAACACATGGTACTGCCTCATCCAAATCCTTCCCTGCAGGACATCTGCAGGATAGTAGTTTGGTACCCTTGTTGTCTCAGGACAACCTACTATTGGAATTTTGTCTTTCCCACTTACTGTCTCCCTCGCCTTTTGTTCCCCACCTTGCCTTTGTGGACACCAGTATGCCACATGGCCCCACTGGTTGCATTCAAAACATTCAACCCTGGCTCCAGGACATGTACCTGGACTAGTGGCTTCCCCTGCTACTGGCAGATTCTGTTGGGGCAGTCTGTGCTGCCCATCTTGGGTTCCTTTACACCCATTAGCAGTACTGAGGTCCCTTTCCTGTGCAGGCCTGCCATGCTTGCCAGGTATAGGTCTCCCTTCTTCCCCAACTCATCTGAAGTAGCACATTGTCTATCAGCTAACCAGATACTCATGTCCTCAGACAAAGTGCTAAGGGCTTGTTCCCTCACCAAAAGGTCTGCCAGCCCTTCAAAAGTGGTGACCTGACATCCAAATAAGTGCCCAGTTCAGCAACATATTCACACATACTTTCATCTGCCTTGCGTATATGCTCACAAAACTTTTTCCTATACATTTCAGGTGTTAGCTTAAACAATTCTAACAAGTGATTTTTAACAGCAGTATAATCAAAACATGCAACGTCAGATATTTTTGACAAAACAGTTACAGCTTTACCATGGAGTAAGAGGATCAGGAACCATACCCACAGCCTTTGGTCAACACCATACTGTTTGCATACCCTCTCAAACATATGAATGAAACTATCAACATTATCCCCCCTCTTTAAATCGTGGAAGAAATTTACCGACCTTTTGTGCTTTTGGGGTCAAGTTACTCCCTTTCTCATTACCTCCATGACTCTGGCAAAGAGTCAGCATTTCCCTCTCATGCTTCCTCTGCCGCTCCTTTTCCTCAGCTTCCAGGCATAGCAGTTTCTCATTTTCCTCAGCCTGTAGACTCCTCAGTCTCTCAGCTGCTTCTATCTCAAAACACCTGTCCTCCAACTCAAGTCTCTTAAGCGCCAGATGGATTTTTAAGTCCTCTACAGAAAGGTTGAGCTGTCCATTCTCCAAAGGTATTATATCTCCACTGCCAGTCAATTGTCCTCCTGGTTGCTGTTTTCTGATGCAGCTGTAACCAAGGCTACAATCAGGTCTGCCTTAGTCAGGTTTCCATGCACCAGTCCCCTAGCCTGGCACATCTCTGCCAGCTGGCTCCTTGTCAGCCTTCCATACTCCTCTGCTGACATGCTGCCTGCTCACCCTGACTAACTAAGCTAACAAAAGAAATAAAACAATTGTGATCTGAACTCTGAGTATTCACTGCATGGCTGATTTAGAGTACAAAACACCTTCAGAGCTCACTGTACACAAGCTACAGGAATTCACTCTACCCACACCACTACAAGCCAATTAGTATTTGCCAACCAATTAATATGTGGTGTGAATAGCCCACTACTGCCAAACAATTAATATGTGATGCCCGCACCCTGGCCCAGCAATCATGGAGCCTCAATCCTCACCACTAACACCAGTGAGGGGCATCTCATATAGGAGGAAAGGATAACAAATACACACAGTAAAGTGCAATTTCCCTTAAGAGCACACAGATATCACAGTCAGTTTGGGGCTGGTCACCCCCTTGCTCTCCAGGTCCCCAATAAGACCCCCCATTGGCACAGCTATAGGGTCCAGATCTCAGCCTAGTGGGCAAACTAAAACCTCCAGCACCCTCTCTGCCCAACCAGTGCTTCATGTCCCTGCCCAAGTAGCTGACACACACACACACGCACACACACACACACACACACACACACACACACACACACACACACACACACAAACACACACACACTTTGAAAAGAGTTTATACAACCACACAGACACTCCTGGGGAAGGCTGGTAGAGGTTCTCCAGCTGTGCTGCTTATTCTCAGACTATATGGTAGTACCAGCTGCCATCACCCACTAATATTTATCAGCTACTCAAAGGCCCTTAAACGGGTGTCCAATTACTACTGTGCAATATTATTATCCAGTTGGCAGTATAGTCCAGGGCTAAAGCTATTGAAGTGGCTTTGTACAATTTTACCAAAGGCATGCAAGTACTCTAAAGAGCTTAAATTATCTCTACAAAAACAGCCACAGTTGGAAGGGTTTAAAAATACTTAATAACAAATAGTCAAAACACAAGACAATACTTTTTACTACACAGTACTAGTCAAGATTTCAGAGATCACAGAGAAATACTTAAAATAATTCAGTAGTACAGTTGTGACATCACAGAAAAACATAGTCTAATCTTTCTAGTTTCTAGCTATTTCTAAGGGAAAAGTCTAAGATAAACTTACATATAGAGCAAGACAGTGCTGATGAGTTGGATGGTCAAGACAAAATGATTCATGCTCTCTGATTCTCACTGTTTTTAAAATCACATTCTTGGTTCACATTACATCATTCTTCACACTTCCCTGGGTTACATTACATCCTTCTTCTCACTTCCCTGGATTCCCAGGCTAACAGAAATTACATTTACATTCTTCTCCTCTTGGCAGAAACCAGAGCAATAAAGGACATTTATACATGCAAATTCTGGCCAGTAATTCTGGCCTTAAAACAATAGTCAGGATGCCCCCACTCTAGACTCACTGGCTCCGAGTCCTAACATCAAAGGGTCACACCATGCTTTACTTGGTCAGTAGAGTGCACTGTTGTTACATTTCTTTCCAGTTCCACAAGTAACACTATTTTTAGCATTTAAGACAACAAGCCTGTGGTTTATATTAATATTTACAGAAGACAGAATTATCTCCAAATATTCTATCTGGCTAGGCTGGCAGCCTTCATCTATCTTCACCCAATCTTCACACTGTTCAAGAAGAGATGTTTCAAAAAATAGTAGAATTAGAGGACACAGTACATAGGGAAAAATCTGAGATTTTGTGCTGTCCTGGAGAAACTGGAAGGAACAGATTTTATTAATTTTATAAAAGCACAAATAAGCAACTGGACTGATATTCCACACCAGAAAATTAATAATTGGAAAAGCACATTGTAAGTATGCTCCAAACCTGACCAAGAGAAAGCAGTTAAGACCTGTATTAGTAAAGATGCAACTATACCAGCACAAATAATTAATTCTGACAAAACTCTGGAAAAATGGCAAAGTATTAAAAATTTGGAGACAGTAGAATGTTTGTGGAAAATTATTATTCACTGTACACTAGGCAGAAGAGAAGCTAATTTATCCCAGTGATCAGGAATGCTGAGAGGCAGGTGTGGTATTCAAGTTGCTGCACCTAGCTATCTTCAGATCTGGGGGATCAAAGTCATTTTGATGCACAACAAAGGAGAAAATACAAAAGATTGTCCAACAAAAAGTGAGTCATCAAACAGAAGGGGACTCTGGGGACTTATAGAGGTAAGCATCTGACTCTTATAGAGTCTTATAGGACATATAGAGAGACTTTGCTAGTGAAACCTTTTCCAATGTTCCAAAGGAAAATGCTTGAGAGACAGAAAAAAACATAGGAATTGACTAGAAGAATCGGGAGTATCTTAGACTTGAACCAGAGTCTGGGGCTGGGAGATGGAGATGAACAGGAAGAACACTAAAATTAGTGAATAGATGTGAGACTATAAAGCATCAACCACATTTGAAAAATATGGCTTTACAAGAAAAATTGGAAAGATTGGACCTTTATTGACTTTGTTAATCTTGTGAATTGAAATGCAAATTCCCCATTTAATATAATAATGGTTTGGAAGGAAGAAAAGAAAAAAAAAGAAGTTAACTGAAGTAAAACAATTTATGTTCTTAACAGTATTTGTATGGGACATTTCATGATACAAATTGCATGTTATAAAGTAAAGTATTTTCAGTTATCGTATATAATAACAATACCAACATAAACAAGTTTTTTTCTTCATTTACAGTTTTAAGAAATGTATGCATTACAATGTAAAAAGTGAAGAAAGGCTGTACAGAATTAAGTTAATATGCTGTAATCTTTTGAGTTGTTGTGATGGAGGACGGAGTGTAAAAGTGCACAGATTATAATATATGTAGAGTTGATATGTTCTGTCTTACTTTTGCTTAAGTGAATTTGTGGATTAAGGCCCTTGGTTTACTCTAATAGCAAGTTTTTTGTGTAAGCAAGTAAATAAGAGGACAATGAATATAATGAAAAGCTTTTGTTTGGCAAATAAAAGTTCAGTGTAAGTTGAGAGGTTTGCAGAGCTGTATGTACATTTGGTACTTGTGTTTCCATTGAGACAAGCTGACTATGGGGGAAGAAGAACACTATTTTAATGCTAAAGGTTAATGTTTTCTGAAAGTATATAAGCTGTTTTTTCACATCTGGCAGTGGAATGACAATAAGACAAGAACCAACAGCAAGTCATGTAAGTTGGAGCACACACTTTAAAATGTTTCTTGGCATGGATAACCTTAATGTTAGCTTAAGTTATGCCTGTCTGTACAGCTGTCAGTTTGGGACAATTGTTCCTATCTGGAGGGTTATACTTCAAGATTGCATAAATTAATATTTATCCTTATGAAGTCCATTAATTATCCAGTTAGCTCACTGAGAGGAATCACATATTAAAGATCAGGGGCATTTCTTCCACACAAAATCATGTCACTAGTAAAGTTCTCCAAGGCTTTGTCCTAGGTCCGCCTACTTCTTGACATCTACTTTTCTGATATCAAGGCAGATGTTGACTGCTCTGGCTAGCTAAATTTCCTGATTATTGCAAACACTGAATGCCATCATATGCTCACCAAAAGAAATGCACATTCTCCAACAACAGTTTAATCAGATTAACATGCGGTGCCCTATCCATGGGCTTAAGAGTATGGTTTTGTTTACCAAGCAAGAATTTTCTGCTTTATAACATATCAAAGATGCTGCCCCCTTAAAATGACTCAGTTATACCAAGAGTAATGAAGTTATAATCCCTGTCTATATCGCTATCATCTCACCTATCATAGAATACAGTACCCCCCACCTTTGTGATGCAACTCTTTAAGTATCCCATCCATCCTGAAAAGCCACAAAGATTTCTAACCATATAAATTATTGTTTAAACTCACTAGGCTATGCTTACAAGATATATTTTTATACATGCTTCTGCACTGTGATCTGTACATAGTCATCCAGGTCATGAAAGACCCCAACTTGTTTGATCGCTTACACCACAAAAAAAACACATCAAAGACCTTAACATTCACAAAACATAAATAGAGCATGTTGACATGATATATTCCTAACCAGTGAATCCCCTACTTATAGAAGAAGTTGTACTTGTAAAGCAACGCAAATAAATAAAAGCTTGGTATCGTGATCCTGTGTCACTTCTAGACATTTGTGCCTAGTGGGTCTTGCATACATAGCTAATTAATGAGTAAATAATAGGACAGTTATATACAGCCATATAAATTCATCAGTTGTGTAGTACCATACATATGACTGGTCAATGCCTTTTAGACTTTCCTTGAGCAGATGCAGTACTCATGTTACATGCTGCTCATAATATACTCCTTGGCCTATGGTTGTACTGTTTTCCATTGAGACTCATTTTGCATATATTCACCAATACTGCTTTCTTCATTCCCAAGGAATAACTTCTTCACTTGAATGTTATATAAAATGACCCTGGAAAACATTTATATGTGCAGGTCTACACTTAGAAGATTTAAGAGTGCTCTGTTGAAAAAGGGAATATTGAGATGAGAGCACCAAAATCCAAACATACCAAAGCCCACAACACCAAATCCCGACTTGCCTCCCCCAACTGGACCCATGTTAAAGCTTGTTTCTGTTTGCAAAGCAGTAGGGAGTTTCACAATTCAATATACTTTCAAGGTGGTTTGTCTTTGGTGTTGTGGTTTTCGGTGTTGTTGTCTTGAGATTCCCTGTTCCAACAGAGCACTCATCAATCTTCTAATAATAATAACAAAAAAAAAAAATATATATATATATATATATATATGTGTGTGTCTGTGTGTGTGTGTGTGTGTGTGTGTGTGTGTGTGTGTGTGTGTGTGTGTGTGTGTGTGTGTGTGTGCACGTGTGTCATTACAGAGATCTGTTTCAAGTCCATTGAAAGCACTCCATTCGTGTAGGTTTTCAGTGCCTACCATGCATTCAAGCCCAATGCATTAGACAAAGGCATTAAAGATGGCAGTGTCTTCATATTCTTGAAACATCACTTCAGACTTATTAAACAAGATAATGATTTGAGATTCCTTCATATCCATCTTAGTATTAACATATCTCCTTATCATATCAAAGCTAACAAGAGAACCCAACTATGTGTCCCTCCTTGGCCCACATCTCCTACCTAACTAGTATGGAGTCTGTATGTATTAAGCCAACCACCATTCTCCTAGGAGACTTCAACTACTCCTCCACAACACTGGAGGCTTATTCATCCTCAAACATGTATGTCCAGAGGTTTCTGGACTTCATCAATACAAACTCTCTTGACCACTTAGTCTGAACCCCAACCAGGAGCAATAAAATCCTGGACGTTGCCCTTACCAATTTGGAGCAGCTTTGCTCTCCACCAACTGTAACTTCCTCCTTGGTCAAATCATACAAGTCAGTCACTTTCACAATAAGACTGAAGTGCGAAGCATCTTCCAGTACCCTGGTATTCAGAAATCATCGAAAGACTAATCTACTAAAACTGAGTGATGGCCTGGCTAAATTCAAAACTCCCTTCTATCTTAATGACCCCACTGCTTATGCAGAATCCTTCACTGCCAAATTCTATGCACATGTAAATAGCGCCATAGATATGTATCCCTCACTGAAACAGATATAATGCCAGATAGCATACCACACTACCTAATGGTCAGCCTGAAACATGACTTGTCGGAACCACAACTGAAGTTATTCAATATTAGCCTCAAAATAAGCTTCATACTAGATAAATGGAGGACAACAACAGTCATTCCCTTACAAAAAGGTGGGGTTTCAATGGACTCAGGTAACTATAGACCCATAAGCTTGACCAGTCTCATCTGCTATAGAAAGGATCATTATGGAATTAATAAATAAGGACATGGGTAACTTACAGACTTTTGACCCAACCAAGCTCAGAGTCATCATGACTGCAAATCTGGTGTCATTATAAACTCCTCATATAGACTTGAATCTACCTTATATACAGTAATAACAATAAACAAATGCGTGCTTGCCATGTGCAAGCCTGCAACCCAGAAGAGCCTGTATGAGAATAATGGAAAGGAAAGAAATCTGCTAAGTATCACAATGCAAATGAAATAAGAAAAAGAGAACAGTCCCCTTCACAAGTGCAGATTAAAAAGGTTCTCATAAAAAAAATATTATGGAAAAATTAATAGTCCACACCAAATCCAAAGCAAACAGCACTCTTTCTGTATGACTGTAGTCTGACACATACAGTTATCACTCTTTCTCTCTCTCTCTCTCTATATATATAAACATATAAATAGATATATAGATATATCAGACTTCTGAGATATATGCATATGCAGACATAACAATGACATTTTTGCTTCTTGTATACTTGGAAGGTCATCTTGTGACATTATGAATCTGTCATCCACATTATGCACCAATGTCAAGGATTCTGGTGGAACCATCTGGTGAGCTATCTTGATCTCTGATAGTGGACAGGAATGCCTCAGTTTCAGTTGGTGGTGGTTTAGTAGCAGGACCACCCCGCCATAGCCACTTGTTCCTGGGAAATTGCAGCGGTCCTACAGCAGGAAGATTTTATCATGTAAGTTGCCCAGTGTCTTATCTGGAAATAGGATCTGCTATTGCCTCCAAATTCATTAAGGTCATCAACCAACCGTTGCCATATCCTGTCTCTGGAAGATTAATCACCTCTACATCTCTCTAACAGAAAAACCTCCATGGTGACGTAAGACCTGGATAATTAAGTCATTTTCTGCATCACTATATGTTGGCTTACAGAGTACAGATGTCTTCTTGGATGCCATATGCCTGAATGAGATGAAAGAGAGAACAGACACACATAATTACATTTATAATCACCAAACAAGATGTCTGTGAGCTCAGTTCTGTGTGACTATATGCAACCATCATGCATACAGACAATTTCTACATGTTAAAAGCTCACTTGTGACTACACGCAAGTTAGACCCCCAAGACACCCAATCCCCCAACCCTGACCAACCTCAATCCCACACACACAATCCCCCCACCAACCCCACACCCTCACCCCAACAACCTCACACAATCCCACCATGAACCCCCAATCCTCGCCACCAACCACCCCACAACAAAAAAAAGTATACTTAAAACGCTATTATTAGCAGAGATCAAATAACACTTCTGTAATGGATATAAGAGAGATTTAAAATTTGTAATATGATGGTGCATTATTTACTATATAAATGCAGCATTAGAAAACTAACACCAAAATCTTACAATTGCCATATCCACCACTGTGCAGTTCAGTCTGGTAGAAATATAAAAACAACACTTTTTTTTCTTTCTCTGCTAAACAAAACAATAGCATGCAATAGGTGTAAAAACCTGGCATAGATTCATAGGTGTTTACAAAGCTAATGACCACAAGAGCCTTTTTAAGCCTAGCCATGAGTCTCAAATCTCTGACAAGTTCTAATACTCTTAATAAGTATGAGCAGGGGTTTGGGAGGTGAAACATTTACAAGAAGGGGCCTGCAAGATGAACCATTTACGGGTTGCTTGCGTCCATTAGAGACATAGGTGCCGAACCAAGGATGAATTTCCTGTTCCCCATCCAATTGTCCAAGTTACACTTGAATTGGGTTAGGGAGGAACTCTGCTTCACATGGATGAAGAGCCTGTTCTACAGAAGGGGTTGTCTCTGGGATACATACCTGTTTCTCCAGCAGATCCTATTTATATCACAGGCAAGGTTTAAGTCTTTATAACTGGTAAGTCTAATACTGTTTGTTTAGTAGATGTGCAGGAGGTCCATCAGAGTGGAGTCTGACAATGCCATGTATGCCAGGCATAGATCTTCCGTCAAAAGACTGTAGGAGACAGACTACAGGGATAGAGTCTTGAGGTGGTCTGCATAGATCATGTTACTTGTGCCCTGTATTCTTTTAGTGAGGAACCTCTGTGGACATTCCAATTGTTGGCTATGCCTGTTTAGGTAAATACCAAGGGAGCATTGTACTCAGTGATAGGTCTGATGAATGCCAAATACATTGGAACAATGACTTCCTTGGATCTAGATGCTATACCTTTGTTTATAAGTTGCACAACATAGAATGGTTTCCTCACTACTGTAGAAACATGATGGTCAAAGCCTAGATTACTGTTTATGTGTGCCCCCAAGTCCCTAACTACTGTCTCAACCTTTAGGGATGTGTTTTCATAATGATAGTTACCAGGGGTGGATGGCTTCCTGAAGAATACTATTATGCATTTCTTGTCATTTAGTTTTAGACCATGACTCTGGTAGCAGGTATCTGGCTGTTTCAGGTCTTCCTGGAGAAGATTTGTATGTCAGTGGGTGATTCAATGATAGCTCCTAATTTACAATCACTTACAAATTTAAACAGCCAGAGGCCATTGGCATTGACTCCAGAGAAGTAAATGTCAAAAGGGAGCATTCCCAGGACCAGTCCCTGAAGGACACCACTTCTGACTGGTCTCTTTGCAGAGGTGGATTCCCCAATTCTAACTTCCTGGGCCCTGATAATGAGCCAGCTGGCTATCCACTGGCTTACATAAGAGTTTGTACCTAACCTCTTAAGACTGTCTCAAATGCCTTGGCCCAGTCAAGTAAGCAGTGTGAACCATTTTGCCCTGACCCATTGCTTTGGTGACCTTGTCAAAGAAGTCCACCAGACTGAGTAGGCATGACATGCCCCTAATGAAACCAAATTGAGTTGGGTCTAGTGTCTGGATGTTTTCTGTGTTGTTATTGACCATTTCCGTTATAATTCTTTCCATGGCTTTGCATATGAGACTAGTATAAGTTCATAGCTAATTATTAGATTAGCTTTATTGATAGGCCACTCTAAGCCTAAACCGATTTCTTTCCCAAAGGTGAGAATTAAACACTATGCCTTGTGCCTGGGAGTTAGACACCTTAACCATTATACCAATCTCCAGTCTTTTAAAAAAAATTGAAATTCCCTCACTGGGAATCGATCCATGGCCATGGAAGTGAAAGCATCATTCCTAACCAATAGACCAGCAGGGATCTCGTACACAATAAAATAATAATAAGTTGGTCATATAGTGTTTTGTAGCATAATTTTAAAAGTGTAGATGTGACTATGACAAAAGGGTGGAAGAAAAGTAAATAAATGTAAAATTATACAAATGATTTTCACTGGCAAATCCACTTCACCTTTTAATGTTAAACTAAAAGCATTACTTAAGATATAGCAACATACCTTGACAATACAGCGCTGTAGAAACTAGATACATTTTGCAAAGTCTTGTTTTACTAGTAGTATCAAGCTCTGTTTTTTTTCAAAATAATCTGCCACAAACAATACAAGAACATTAGCTACACCATTACCTTTATATATAGTGCAGAGTCAGCCATGTGAGCACTGTGATTATGGAAATGAGATGTCAAATAATTAGCATTCCTGAATACCAGAAGCTGCACTATGTGTAGAGAATATAAACATGATGTAAGAACCTGCACAATTGCATGCACACACCATAGCAAGGCAAGGGCCATCATTGAGAAGTGCTGCCTGTTAATGGTTTGCAGATGTCTTTGATTGCCCTGTTTGAAAGAGCAAGCAGCTTTTACATTCTCCCCTCTTTGATATATACTTACTAAGAACAGACTTAAAAAAGGGCTGAAGATACATTGAATGATTTAGGGGAATGACTGTCCTAACATTCCAATGATGGCTTAAATGACCAGATTTACTGGCTCTTAGAGGAACGGCTGTTCATATTAAAGGGGTTACTATAAACATTTTTAACAATAACACGTGGCAGGAAAACAGAGACAGATTTATTGTTATTAAGAAAGCATAGATAATGAAAGGGTTCAACAAACAGAAAGAAAGGGACACACCTACAGTGATTGCAGCTTTCATTTAATATCATGTGAATACATTCATATGTTAACTTGGCAATATCCCAATCATCCAGACATTCACAGGGGAATGTGAAATGACAACTTTCATAACTTGCTTGTGTTGCACTTTCAATGTGACTTAATAAAATGTTACATTATCATTACATCTAAACTCTTTATCACCTTGCTAATATATGTCTTTGTCTGTGGCAGCCCTGGAAAGTACTGTGAAATGGTTACTTTTGATGCCCTTCTTTTGAGGGTTCAAATCCATACAGCTACCTGTTGCAAATAACACATTTGGTCAAACATGAACATGTGTATGTAATATATTGTATCTACAATGCTTTATATTTTTTCTTGTATCATTTGCATGCTGCTTGGCAGCATGAAAATTACTTTTCACAGCTTAAGGAAAAAGGTGAAAAATTTAGTGCAGGCTATCAGGTAGTGCAAACCAGCGGGGCATCATTTTGTGACTGTCAGCACTCTGGATAGTACTCAGGTAAGAAAATACACCTTGCAATTGATGTTCTCTCTAGCACAATGTGCAAGTCCAGTGAGCTTGTAGACAAAGTATATCTTAACTCATTACAGCCAAGTGCAGCTCTGGGTGTTTCTGCAGTTACCTCCTACTGACACCTCTAGGCATCAAGTATTTCTTGTTCATATTTGCATTAATAATTACAAAACCATGCTACATAGAAATTATCAGAAGATTTCATCTTAAAGCATACATGATGGCAAACGCAACTGTATTCATATCTAACCTCTGACCAATGCAGCTAAAGAGATATTGAACATTATTTTCATACTGTTTATATTATACTAATTTTCACATTTCTCTAAATATCACAACATTCCTGTATCACAGATAGAACCGGATAACCTCATATGAAACCTCACAGCTGTATAAAGACAATATTGCTGGCAATATGTGTCTTGCTTGAATGGTTACTGAAATATCACAAGCTGTTTATACAAAATTACAAAATTAATATTTGCTGCCTTTATTTTGGCTTATAAATTCCTGTTTAAAGCATCAAACTGAACAAATGTCACTAATGCAAGGATTAATTTATCCTAAATAGTTTGCCATTTACAGTTTTCCAGCAACACATGGTTCCAGACATATATTTGTTTGAGCTGTAAGGTGATAACTTCATTTTTAAAGGCTCTAGACATACCCACTGGGAGTTAAAAGTACACTCCTCTTAAAAGAAGTTGTACTGGAGGGAATGAGTTAATCAAGGTTCAAATCCACTGACAAGATACTTTTACAGAAGATTATCTGAATATATACTTAATCACATGTTGTGATACTAATGTGCTGTTTAAAAATCAACTGTTGTCACTATTGCTAACAACATGTGATCTTTAGTCTGTCCACTTAGCATATGTCATTAACTACAACTCTGATAATGTTTTCTACAAAGTACATGTGTGATGTTGCAAGATGTGAGAAGGAAGGATTGCTCACTTGAATACACTTTTTGCTCCGGTAATTGATAAATTTACCCATACATTGCATTTCTTTCACTATCTATAATTTCTCTAACATATATTGCTATTCTAATGTCTTTTCCATTTGCTCTTCACTTGGCATCATACAAACAGGGCTCTCTACCTAAGGGAAAAAGTGAAAAAAATAGAATAGTTTAGGCTGCCCTAGGTAGCTTAAACATGCCTGGCATTATTGCATGGCTCCCCACAACAGAGAGAGTACTTACTTCAGTAAATGTACCTGACAGATGTCAAATTCTTTGAACAAGGTGTAACTGAAATGAATCGACAGAAATAAGGCACATGAAGAATTGTTTGAATGCTGTTTACAGAACATTTTACTATAGATCACAATATTTATTTTTCCATTTTAAGGTACATTTTCTCTCCACTAGGCAGTGCACAAACATAGTTCACTAAATAATGAAAAAAGTGAAAAATTTAGTTTAGGCTGCCTTAGGTTAATTCAAACATGCCTGGTAGTGTTGCTCTTCTTTTCAGCACTCTGGACAGTATTTACAGATTAAATTCTATCACTCCTACAGCTATCTCTGTGGCACAAGATGTAAAGGTAGTGACTTTTGATACATAATACAACTTATTAAGGGTTTTAATCCAGCTACAAGATATTTTATAAAAAGTGTGTAAGAAGGGCATTTATCAGAAAATTTTGATTTGGACTGTAACAGTAAAGAAAGTTGATCACATGAAACATGTTCCTTGCAAGTAATGTATCAGTAAGCCTTGTATAATAAAAAATGTGCTGTTTAGCATATATGATTAATGTTTCAGGTATATACCCAACCTAATGTATGTCCAACTTCCTAGATACGACTATGAATATATTTCATCTAAAAATCACTCGCATATGTATAATGAGCACAAAACATTTGTTGTAATCAGCATGATTCATCATATATCCCATCTATGTGTTTAGGACTCATGCTTCTGAAGTCTGCATATAGCATAAACCAATCTGTATATTGATTATCTCATTCAGCTGCATCCATGTGAACCATTATTACTTGCAGTAAGAATGTCTTTTACATAGGAATGCATTCCAAGACATGATTACCACCACGCACATATAGGCTTGTCTGAAATGAAACTCCATTCATTCAAATATCACTGTCTATCACATTTCCAGAGAGTAATGTTAGCTGTCATGTGCCAATGACAGTTAAAACAATAAGTCACACTTTTTACCAGCTTTATGTCAGAAATCATTCATTTTTTACCATCTAAAGTAAAACCTTCAAAAGCCATGCCACTGTTGAACAGTGGCACCTATGATAAGGAGTGGAGCATCACACATGGCACAGCTTAAAGCCATGTTTCACACCTTTACTGCTATCTGCTGTAAGAAGTGCCATTGTGTCTTCTAAGGAATCCATCTGCTTTCAGTTGAGCAAATGCAGTTGGCAAGGCTGTGCATGTTTGTGCAATACCAGTAGCATGCAAGACGTGAAATAGGAACCATTGCAGACATATTTCGTTAGATTGTCTTTTGCAGACATGGTTGGTGAGGAAGAAAATGGTGCTAAAGGCAGGTTGTTGAGGAGTCCAGGATATTTGTAGCACTCTTTGTGAAAATCTAGAGCCATAGACTGCTGCAGAAGGATTATACCAGCTTGCAGTATAAACCTTAGGCTTGGAATAGCTTAGCCAAGGCTGTCTCCAATGCAGCTGGCATCCCACACAGTGGAGAACAATGTCATCACCACTACAGTGACCTTAAAAACACAAACGGGACCTCCTAAGCCAAGGGGAGGCTGAATTTAGGACTACATCCACAAGCTGTATTAGTATACTGTCCTAAAACCCTGTTTATGGCAGCAATTATCTAGCCAGCAAAAGCAGTTACTCATAATGCTGTCATATATATATTTTTCTTTTTGTTCACTACAGCTGCAGAGGAGATAGCTGCAAACTATGATGTTCACCAGGAAAGATTATCTCACCCCAGAGAAGTATGTTGTAAGAATAAAGCAAGTAAAAATTAAAGTCTTAATATTGTTTTCATTCCCTTAAGTGACAGCATCTCAAGCAGGCATACCTCATCATTCATCTCAAGCATGCATGCCTCCCCCGATAAGTGTTGCTACTTGCATGAGCAATTAGAATACCAGCTTTACTGTTGTAGGTTCAGTAC
This sequence comes from Protopterus annectens, assembly GCF_019279795.1. NCBI lineage: Eukaryota > Metazoa > Chordata > Ceratodontiformes > Protopteridae > Protopterus > Protopterus annectens. Next base: position 1,641,421,682 of record NC_056732.1, read on the forward strand.
CCAGAAGTAGCCTTTTTAATTGATAATTATTTATAAGATCATAACAGCAGTCTGTCAATAAGAATTATGATAATTATGATTATTAAGTTAGAATGCATAATTCCAAACTGTCATAGTGAAATAAAGACAGCCATCTCTAATATCAGAGAAGTCATTTTTATTTATTTATTAACACAGAAACTACCTTTCCATCATATATCGATGTTGCAAAGGTGTGCAATAGTAAATTATCATAATTGTTTATATATTGCCAAAAAAGTTTAAAGTATACAGTACTGTGGTATGCCATGTATCTTATTATCTCTTTTCTTTTTTTTTTTTTTTGTCTCCTATCTTTTTTCTTTTTTGGGGGGGAGGGAGGGGGATTTTTAATTAAAAACAGTGTAAGAAACTTCTCTGTGTGGAAGATTTTCAGTCCATATATCTCTAGTTAATCACTGTACATTAATCAGATCAGACAACAGTTGTAGAAGTAACAAACTTAAACTCGTCTTAAGTCAAAAAATAATAAAAAATATATAATTGTACAGAATTACTAAGTATTTGAAAGTAATCCAAGCAAGGCAGGCAGTCTGTTTCCAGTCAAAAATCCTTTATTAAGTACACAGGCAAGCGATCCAAGTAAAACTAAAATAGAGTAATAGTTTCCTCACAAGCTTAACACTCTGCTGTTTGCATAACTTGCTGCTGAAAATTAATGACCAACAGCACAGAGAGGTACAATGACCACTGCTGCTAGGCCCATGGGCCATACCTCCACAGATGGCAGTACAGACACCCAGCACTTTGGGATCACAACCTGTCAGTGTGTTGCCTCCACAACCCCTGCTCTACCTGCTCCAAGTACATCAGGTAGCTTTGCCCCTGCTGCTGGTGCAGTGGTACCCTCTAAGAGCAAAAATAGTAGAGATGGTAATTCTGTCATCCAGCAGGAGCTGATAGGGATGGTGGAGGATATAATGGAGCGGTACCTCGGTCCACATATCGTCAGAGTTGAAAAGGTCTTGCTTCACATTGCAGAGGTGATGCTATGTCCTCACTGACCCAGGGAGCTGTTGCAGGAGACAGTGATGACAATTTTGACAGTGAGGACTAGATTCTTGTTGTTCTCATGTTGCACTTGTGCCCCTCTGATGTCCCCTCCCTCTCCCCACTCTTGGTGTTTTCCAACCTTTTGTCACCATCATCATCCTTGTCTGTCTTGTATGTCCTGTATGTCTGTGGATGCTTTTTAACCTACCCTACCTACCTGACCCTCTCATTCCTAGGCACCTTTGGCAACATTCTTCTCTCTGCCAAATAAAAAAAAATGATCACCTGTCACACAAAAAATACACCCCATACTTAGCTCTCCCCTTTACCTATGTGTCATCCTGTCACAGTTGATTAGTTCCAACTGGCCATACAAAATGATTCCATTGTTGTCACCCTTCACTGGTGTGGTGACTCTGCAAAGTCATAAAACTGTCTAGCACTCTATATTGACATTGTGAAGAAGTGAATAGCTATGATGCTCTCACATGACCCTCCTGGAAATTTCAGTTTTCTTTCTTTGTGTGCTACCCTTTGCTTGACAACCCCATTTTCCCCTAGCCACCTGTTCATCACAGGTTTAATCTTGTCAAAAATAAATTCATTAACAACATGCATGTGGGCAGAAATGACCCATGAAAAAGCCTTCACTTTATGCTTTTGGCATTTGCATGGAGTTTGGCATAGTACAGCAATGCTGACTGACACTGAACACTGTTTAACGTCTTCTTGCAAAAGCTGGAGATTTCATTGTAATCTGCAGTGGTCCAATTACTGTCACACAAATGTGCTGAAATTTGCTGTGCTACGGGAATACAGAGAAAAGTCATAATTAAAGGCAGTTGTTGTGTCTTTCGGCTTTTCCCGGTTAAGGGTTGCCACAGCAGAACTCTGGTCCGCTAATGATTGGCAGTAGATTTTTACGTGCCGAGTTGCAAGTACTGTGGAATATTTAATGTAACATTTATTAGGTTGCTGTTAGAAAACTAACAGTTCCTATGTGGCTTTTTAAGATAATTACCCTGTTTGTAGCCTAATGTTTTGGCATATAGTTATGGGTTGTATTACAGCTCTATATAAATTTATTATTTCATAACAGTCCATATTCCTGTCATATATTTACTTGCAAACATTTGTATTTGTATTTGTATTGGTCTATGTATACTTATAGCACATTTCCTTAGCATAACATTGGAATAGTGCAGCAAGCAATACTGTTAAGCAACATTTCAGCCCCAACAGGTAGAGTTAGTAAGTCAACCTTATCCTGGTAAGGTATTCATGTTTATTGCACTCTCCCACCCCTTATATGCACCTATGACAAACACATTATTGTACAGACCATGGCAAATTAACTCATTACAGACGAGTTGATCTCCAGGCATTTCTGTAGCTATCTCCTCCAGGCTTCAAATATTGCTTGTTCATATTTGCATCAATAATTCAAAAGCCATGCTACATTCAAGGTATCAGAAGATTTCATCTTAAAACATATATGATGACAAACACAACTATATTGTTATCTAGCCTCTGTCTAATGCAGCTAAAGAGATATTGAATATTATTTGTATACTGTTTATTTCTATTGTAATAATTTTTGTATTTCTCTAAATGTCTCAACATTCAGGTAACAGACAGAAATGCATAGCCTCATATAATATCTCACAGCTCTATGAAGAAATGCCTGCTGGAAGTATGTTTCTTGCTTGAATGATTGCTGAGAGATCATAAACTGTTTATACAACATTAAAAATGAATATTCAGTGCCTTTATTATGATATATAAAATCCAGTTTAAAGCACTAAATGACTGTCATCAATGTAAACATTAATTTATCCTGAATAGTTTGCCATTTACAGTTTTCTAGTAACACTTATGGTTCCAAAGATATGAATATTTGTTTGAACCCTAAAGTGATAACTTCCTTTTTTCAAAGGCTCAAGCCACACCCACTGGGAGATAAAAGTACAGACTCCAAAGAGTTGTACTGGAGAGACTGAGTTAATGATGATTTAAGAAGTAAGACTAAAATAGCATACGGATGTTCCTGCATGTGACACAAAATATATTTTTCTATTCCTCCCTGCATCTGTCTATAGCTCTCTCTTCACCCCTCCTTCTTCAATAAGTTTTTCGACGTGTTTGAATAGTGTTATTTTAATGTTGGTAGTAATTCCTTTGTGGCATGATGAGCTAATACTCAGATGTGTAGAAAGATGTTTTAATAATTCCAAGGGTTTTAGTCCAGCCATTAGCTAACTGTTAATACGTGCTTTTGGTTCAGTAATTTAGATGTACCTGTTGGCTACATATTGTTGTTAAGTCATTGTTACCCTTCTTTAGTGCTAATTTACATTGTCCCTGCCTCTGTGTTACCCTGATGATGTACCTTTGCCCTCCTGTATCATTATTCTTCCACCTCTGTATTTGTGCAATGGCTGGCACCAGGCAACAGATGCAACTAAGGCTACATGGAAGTGCAATGCTTATGGCAATAGCTTTGCCTTCATCTGCATTACTGTCTCAATTTGCCCCACTGTGCTAAGCTATGATTATTCAGTTTACTGTAAATTTAAACAAGATGCAGATTTGGATGCATGGATTACAGTGGTCAATAGGGTAATAAAGATGATTACATGCATTTGTGTTTGCTGAAATCCACTGCTAACTATTAATTTTCACAAATATGAATTTCTAGTTATTGCACTATGATAATACTCAGGTCTAACATATGTTAAACCTCTTTACTTTACACATCATTATCCCGCCACTGCATTAATCTGTCTGCTACCTATTATGAAGGCTGTCTTGTAAAGATCTTTGCGTGTAAGCTGGCACAGAGAAAAACAGAGGACTGCTAACTACTACTTTAAGTTTGACATTTCAAGATATTATTACATATGTCTGAACACTTTGCCATCTGCAGTGCAAAGCAGCTTATGTTGCTGTACTCAGTGAGCACAAGAAAAAACAAAGAAGATCAAAGACTTATAGCTTTCTGTTGCACAATGTTTGTATGTCTGTATTACTGTTTCCCAAAGATGATCATGCATATTGAATGATGTTAACTCACCTAATTCACTCATGTAAAGTAATATGTCATCTCTACAGTGTTTACACTTGTACTCTGTTACCAGCATGGTTAAACATTTCTCACCAAATCCATGAGTGTCATTCTGCAGTGCACTGTCCTACATAAGACTTGCATGATAGTCATCCCCTTTGGCAAAAACAAAGTGCCCACAAATTACCACATAGGTGGTAATCCATTAAGTACAGAAGAAGTAATTAGGGACCTGGGGACCCAAGTTGATAGCAATCTCTCATTTGACAACCACATGGCCAAAGGGGTTAGAAAAACATTTTATATAGCCCACCTAATCATGAAGGGATTGACATCTAGATCAGGGGAGGTCATCATGCCTCTTTACTCATCCCTCATCAGGCCCATAATTGAGTACAATGCCCCTTTTGGGATGTACCTTACCAGACACCTGCAGCAACTGGAAAGACCCCAAAAGTACCTCATCAAGAGGATCAAAGGGCTCAAACAGATGCCATATGCTGCCCGGTTAAAGAAACTCCAGCTCTACTCAGTGGCATACTGCCTGCTCAGAGGCGATCTGTGCCTGACGTATAAAGCCATGTCCAACCCGGAATTAATGGACATGCTGCACCTCAGAAAATCCAAATCCCATCGAGCTATGCGATCGAGAGACTTGAATCTCGGCACTGAAATAAATAGGACATACTGGAGGGACAGATTCATAACCCAGAGGCTCCCTTCACTCTGGAATAAAATCCCAGTCCAGGTTAGGCAGAGTCCCTCATTGACTCTCTTCAAGAGGAATCTTGATGAGTGGATGGGAGATTGTAGGTTTACCCCGGGTATCACTTCTGTGTCACTGTTAGACAGAGGCACAGTATACTAACCTCAAAAAAGGGCATAGCAAAATTAAATTCAAATGGGTGGCAAAAGCCAAACACACTCTGGCTAGGCTTATAAATGCCCTAGATCAGATAGCCTAGTATAAACCTATGAACCTATGAACCTATGTTTGTCTCGCCAATGCACATAGTACAAGTATGAGACAATAAAAAGCATTGATTTTTACAAATGTTCTAATATCCAGTGTGACATAGGTACTGTGCATCTTTTCCTATAGCACTTATGACTAATAGACTGCTGTCTAGATTATGTAACCTTGATAGGTAGGAGGTTCAATACCTAGCATGGAAGACGTGCGTGTGTGAGACTGTATATATTACTTGGTGGTGTATCCACTTCTCCTGAGATAAATGCATTTAACTGTTCTCACAACTCCTTTATTCTTATTTTTACAGTAAAATCCTGTCTGAAGCACACTAATGAGGTCATCCTGACAAAAGTGCAGTCTGTCCCCTAAGAATCGGACTTCTCTTGTGGTTCTTGCACATAGTAGATTGTTCTTTAGATTGTGTAACTTAGATAGGTAGGAGATTTAGTACCCAGCATGGAAATCATGTGTGTGAGACTGTGCGTATCACTTGGTGGTGTAACTGCTTCCCCTGAGAATAATACATTTAACTGTTCTCACATCTCCATTATCCCAATTTCTATAGTAACATTCTCTGTGAAATACACTGATTCGGTCATCCTGACAAATGTGCAATCTGTACATTAAAAGTTGGACTTCTCCTGTTGCACTTGATTGCACTCTAGATTGTGTAACCTAGATAAGTAGAAGGTTCAATACCTGGCATAGAAGATGTGTGCGTGAGTGTGTGTGTGTGTGTGTGTGTGTGTGTGTGTGTGTGTGTGTGTGTGTGTGTGTGTGTGTGTGTGTGTGTGTGTGTATGTGTGTGTGTGAGAGAGAGAGAGAGACTGTGTGCCTCACTTTGTGGTGTATCCACTACTCCTGAGAAAATGCATTTAACTCTTCTCACAGCTCTCTTATCCCTGCTTTTACATTAGCATCATCTCTGAAATACACAGACGAGGTCACCCTGACAAAAGTGCAATCTCTTCTCTGACAATCAGACATCCTCCTCCACCTGCAAGTATTACAGTGCTCTATAGATTGTGCATACTAGACGGGTAGGTGATTCAATACCTGTCATGAAAAACTTGTGTGTGTGTGTGTGTGTGTGTGTGTGTGTGTGTGTGTGTGTGTGTGTGTGTGTGTGTGTGTGTGTGTGTGTGTGAAATACTTGTTGTTGTCTCAATTTCCCCTGGAGAGGGTGTATTTAAATGTGTACATAGATCCCTTATAGCAACCTTTATTGAAACATCCTGCATGAAACACACTGATGAGGTCATCTGACAAAAGTACAATTTCTCACCTGAGAGTCAGGCATTCTCCTGTGGTACTTGCAAATAATTCAGTGCACTGTAAATCATGCAACTAGATAGGTAAGGAGTTAAATACCCAAAATGGTAGAGTTATATGTTGGTGTGTGTGTGTGTGTGTGTGTGTGTGTGTGTGTGTGTGTGTGTGTGTGTGTGTGTGTGTGTGTGTGTGTGTGTGTGTGTGTGGCTATTTACAGTTAGGTTAGCAGGTGATTATTCAACTTATACTCTAGATTTATTTATTTTGTAATCAAAGTTGACTACACCATCCTCTAAGCTTACCTTTCACAACCACAACTCCATTGATACACAAGGGTGTAGTTATGCATACTATTTGTAATGTGATGATTACAATTTTATATGCATTAAATAAAGGAAATGTTGCTTCTTTAGGCAATACTATATCAACAAATCTGTACATTAATGCTTAAAATAACAGTATCATAGGTTGAAAGATAGTCATGCAATGGTTTTAGAGGGGAATTTATGCAAATATTTGTTAAATCAAGAGGGGCTGGGGACATTTCCATTCTTCAAATGGCAGTTTTTTTGTTTGGCATCAATAACAGCACACACTTACAACATTATATTGTCTGTCTGCACCTCTGGTTCACCACACTGATGAGATCATTGTTTTGCAAGTGAACTGAAATTATTTGAAGACATTTCCTGTGGTGCTTGCATGACTGACATTATTCTCTATTATGTGTACATAGATAAGTAGGATGTTCAACTACAGCAATGCTTAACTTTTGCAAGTTTGACTGCCAATGGAATCATGATTATTTTGCAAACATATATAGTGGCAGCTTTTACAGCCTAATTGGCTATAGAACTGCTGTTACCAGAAACTTCTCCTACAGTGCTGATGTCATCCCTTAATAGAGGCTATATGTCTCAATTTTATTCATTACTCACCTATGGTGCTAGCTACTGATAATGCGCTATATAGATGTAGTAAGTGGGTAGGTAGGTAATTCAATTCCATCACTGCTTCTACAGTGTGACTATAGTGTGACAGTTATTACTGTCATATACCATTATCCAACACACAACCACCTGTATGTATTCTTCTAATTATGGGATTTAATTTCAATGGCATTCTTTGACACTAAAGAATGTTAGCATCACCAGGGAAAATAACATTTTGTTCACAATGATAACATACTGCTAATATACCTGTATGTCACATTTGGAGTGTGCATTCTCCTCTGTAGTGTGATTTTGATAGTGTGCTTTTTACGTTGTGTAACTGCATATGTATGATGGAATCTGGCTGTGGGTGTGTCTTTCACACTCATACTGTGTATACTATTCTTCAAAGATATATATGATGTGTAGCTGTACAGTGTTAGTGTGCACTTTGAACACTTTTTAATATAAACATCCAATTAAGAAACAGTGGTGATGACATCTGTTTAACTGTGCACTCTCTCAGTTGTACTTCAATATGGTCGTGTGGTGCTTGTGATTTAGGCAATGATGCTTAACTTATGACCTTGGGTAGTTATTTTAAATCCATCCATTACTGCTCAGACTACATTGTGTAAGTGTTATTGTGACTGTACATGTCACTAACACTGTGGTTCAGCACATTGGTTTTGAACACATATAGATGTTGATCCCTCTTACAAAAAGCTATGACAGTTTGTCACATAGCAATTTTTTTATTCAAAGAAATGACATTTTCTTCAATGTTGCTTACATAACACATGTGGGAAGTGCTATCCTCTGGTATGGAGGAATGAGACAACATGCTATCTATTGCTGACATAGGTTCATAGGTTCATTCAGGGCTATCTGCCCTAGGGCATTTATAAGCCTAGCCAGAATGTGTTTGGCTTTTGCCACCCATTTTAAATTAATTTTGCTATGCCCTTTTTCGAGGTTAGTATACTGTGCCTCTATCTAACAGTGACACAGAAGTGACACCCGGGGAAAACCTACAATCTCCCATCCACTCATCAAGATTCCTCTTGAAGAGAGTCAAAGAGGGACTCTGCCTAACCTGGACTGGGATTTTATTCCAGAGTGAAGGGAGCCTCTGGGTTATGAATCTGTCCCTCAAGCATGTCCTATTTATTTCAGTGCCGAGGTTCAAGTCTCTCGAGTGCATAGCTCGATGGGATTTGGATTTTCTGAGGTGCAGCATGTCCATTAATTCCGGGTTGGACATGGCTTTATATGTCAGGCACAGATTGCCTCTGAGCAGGCGGTATGCCACTGAGTAGAGCTGGAGTTTCTTTAACCGGGCAGCATATGGCATCTGTTTGAGCCCTTTGATCCTCTTGGTGAGGTACTTTTGGGGTCTTTCCAGTTGCTGCAGGTGTCTGGTAAGGTACATCCCAAAACGGGCATTGTACTCAATTATGGGCCTGATGAGGAATGAGTAAAGAGGCACGATGACCTCCCCTGATCTAGATGTGAATTCCTTCATGATTAGGTGGGCTATATAAAATGTTTTTCTAACCACTTTGGCCACGTGGTTGTCAAATGAGAGATTGCTATCAACTTGGGTCCCCAGGTCCCTAATTACTTCTTCCGCACTTAATAGATTACCACCTATGTGGTAATTTGTGGGCACTGTTTTTGCCAAAGGGGATAACTATACACACTTTGGCGTTTAGCTTGAGGCCATGGCTCTGGTACCAGTTGTTTGTTTCTATGAGGCCCTTTTGGAGGATGCTTGTGTCGGCTGGAGAGTCGATTATGGCGCCCAGTTTGCAGTCATCTGCGAACTTGGTCAGCCACAGTCCTTCTGTGTTGGCCTGTACCTCCGAGAAATATATACCGAACAAGAGAGGTCCCAGGACTGAGCCTTGTGGGACGCCACTTGTAACTGGTTTGGAGTCTGACATGGCTCCAGCAATTCTAACCATGTGGGTTCTGTCCTTGAGCCAGTTTGCAACCCATCTAGTGACATAGGGGTTTATATTTAAGCTGGTGAGCTTATCTATAATGCCTGAGTGGGGTATTCTATCGAAGGCTTTTGCGAGGTCCAGGTAGGCTGTGTGGACCACCTTCCCCTCGTCAATGGCCTTGGTGACTGTTTCAAAGAAATCAGCCAGGTTTAAGAGGCAGGATCTGCCCTTAACAAAGCCGAACTGGGTAGGATCCAGTGTCTGTAGGTCCCCAATATCTTTATTTATGAGGTCCATGATGATCCTTTCCATAGCTTTGCAGACCAAGCTAGTCAGGCTTATGGGGCAATAGTTTCCAGGATCCGTTGAGGCACCACCTTTGTGGAGAAGGACCACTGTTGCTGTATGCCACTCTTTGGGTACATATCCTGTAGTAAGGCTGAGACTGAACAGTAGTTTTATGTTTGGGTTTAGCTCTTCTTGGAGTTCATGTAGGATGCAGCCCGGGACACCGTCTGGTCCCTTTGATGCTGTGTTTTCTGCTTTGGAGAGGGCAGCTCTTACCTAAGCATCTGAGATGTCAGGGGGGCAGCACTCTGCTGGGATATATATTTACCCTTTTGGTGGGGAGGGGGGGTTTGCGCTGAACCTGTCAGCTAGGATGTTGGCAATGTCTGTGGGTTCGGTGTATTTTTTATCATTTTGGACTAATTCTGAGCATATCTGGGAATTCCCACCCAGGTTCCTAACATAACTAAAGAAAGCCTTGTGATTATCCTTAGTGTCCTGTGCAATTTTTCTCTCGAAGCTGGCCTTAGACGATTTTATGAGTGCCCGTAGTTTTTTGCTAATACTGATCAGAGATGCCTTCCCTTTTTGGGATTTTGCTCTATCATGTAGTAGCTTCCTCCTTCTATTGTATAGTTTGTTTATGGCTGGGGTCCACCAGACAGGACGCCTGCCTTTGGAGGATTGGGTCTTGGTTTTATTTGGGATTGCATGATCCATGCATTCCTGAAGGTGTTCATAGAATGCATTTATAAAGGATTCTGTGGTCTGGGCTGTATTTTCCACAGGCCCGGGGGCTTTGAAGGATTCCACCTCAGCTTTAAGGAGTGTGAAATTTGCTTTAGAGAAGTTTTTCACTGTGGTTTTCAGGGCAGGGGGTGGAGTCAGGATGTGAATATCCAGTGAGATTAGTTTATGGTCTGATCTTACCAGTGAGAGATACACTTCTGGTCTGGAGCATAGAGTCCCCATGTTGGTGATGATCAGGTCCAGTATGCTTTCCCCTCTTGTGGGAGTGGTAACAAGTTGTTCCGTAGCATTTGAGTTTATAAATTCTAGGAACCTTTGGGCTGGGGTGTTGGAGCTAGAGTAATGCTCCCAGTCTATGTTTGGGTAGTTGAAGTTGCCCAGTATAATGGTGTTTGGAGAGACCTTCATATTTTCCAGTGTCCTCAGGAAGGCCGAGTGGGGTTCCTGGGTTTGGGAGGGTGGACTCTAGCAGGCTATAAACTGGAAGGCAGTTTTACCCACTGTTAGTTGCACATGGATAGTCTCTGATGCTTCGTGCTGTGCCACCAACCTGGAGGTGTGGGTATCTTTGACGAATATTGATACTCCCCCTCCTTTTGTGGTTTGGTCCAAGTTTTGGGGCCGAAAAGCATGGTATGAGGTATAACCTAGTAGTGCTGGGGTGCTCTCGGGAGCCTTGAACCAGGTTTCTGTTACTGCACAGATATCAATGTTCTCCATGCTAAGGAGAGTTTTAAGTGCGTGCATCTTGAGGTTTAGACTTCTGGCGTTGAGTAGCATTACTCTTAGTTTCTTATCCCTTGTGATACCTATGGAGGTGGGTTTGTCTTTTGAGCCTTGCCTAAAAAAGGCACTATGGGGGTAGCAAGAGCCTTTGCCAATATCCAAAAGCCCAGGGGTGACAGTTGCAAGCCGTCCCTAGCGAAGCATTGTGGCTTGTCGAGCATGTCATCCCAGGCTGACAGGCATTGGATCCCCTTTGATGACACCAATACTTAAGCCAATTGTTGAAATTGATCAGCTTGTCTTCATATTGTAGCATCATTCCTGGTGAGAGTAAGATGCTACTCAAGGTCAGGGTCATACCGGCCTGGGCTACATGCTCAGAGAGCTCCTCTATGTCTCTTTTCATGTAGTCCAGGGAGGTACATCTCAGGTCATTCACATCAGCATGGACAATGACTGAGTCATATTTGTACTTGCCTTGGAGTGACTTGAGTGCTTGTGTTATGTGGCGGATCCTAGCACCCGACAGGCAGCTCACCTTGACCTTCTCCTTGTTCAGCCTGGTGAGCGGGACGTCAGTGTGCTTGACGATAGAGTCACCTATTACAAGTGTATCAGGTGTGTTGTTTAGCCTTAAGGGCTGTGACTGTTCAGCACACTGGCTTTGTGAGCTATGTGTTGCACATGTTTTATTTTGGGGTAGCGGTTGCTTGGGTGTTTGCTTTGGAGGTCTCTGCTGCTTAGGCAGATTTTTATTTAGAGCCTCCGAGTATGTTTTTGTGTGTTTATGTGTTTGGTTTGCTGTCATGGTAGGTCTATGTGAGACTGGAATTGTAGTGAGTGTGGTTTCCTTCTCCTGCTGACTGGTTTCGCCAGTACTGAGTTGAGAGAGCTTAGCCTCCAGCATGGCTGTATGGTTGCATCTCTCACATGTGTTGGAATTTGTTGGGAGGAGGAGAGGATTGTCTGTGTATATGAGGCAGTTGTAACATTGCCTCAAGATTCCCAGATTCACCAGCTGGACCGGAGAGGAGATTGACAACTGACCTTTGGACATTCTAGAATAGTATTGGGAATTCCTTTATAATTGAAAAAAAGGGCCAATGGGGAACAAGGTACTCAAGGGGAGTTTGTGAGGGTGTAGTGCTTTTAATTTTTTAGTGCTGACTTATATAATTGCTTTAGTGAGCAAGTGCCAGGTAACTTAAATGCAATGTGTTACAGGTAACTTAAATGCAAAATGACAAACAGTAACTTTCTTTCAAGTGAAACAAGGAAATAAGTACAGTAAGCAATGCAGATATCACTAGAGATCCACAGAAGCCGCATTTTAGGTGGAATTAGCGTTTCAGGGAAATAACAAGCAAACAAACAACAAGTATACAAACAAAGCTAGATTCAGCAGGCCTGGATCTAGTCTATGCTACAGCAAACAAGGTGTACCAATTTCAGTAAGAAACAGTTCAAATATGCAGGCACTATAAGCCTTTAACCAGAAATTCCCAGCTCAGAAGGGCAGAGTCCAGCCTCTCCTCCCACAAGAGTGCAGACCACGAACCCTTTTAATGTAAAATAACTGGCCTGAAGCCCAAGTGCTTAAACCAGAATTAATACACTTTTAGAATAACAGACACTGAGCCCTCAATCAGCAGTTCCCAACTTAGAAGGTGTAAGCTACCTGTCCTACCACCACAGTGCAGGTCACAAACCTTCCTAATGTAAAACAACTGGTCTGAAGCCCAAGTGCTTAATCCAAAAGGCTTAGAATGATAGCTACACTTTAATCAAGTTACTACCAAGCAGTAATAAATACAATTGAATACTTTAAAGAATGCCTGGATTAGTGCTCAAGTTATACAAACAAAGCTAGATTCAGCAGGCCTGGATCTAGTCTATGCTACAGCAAAGAAAGGTGTACCAATTTCAGTAAGAAGCAGTTTAAATATGCAGGCACTATAAGTCTTTAACCAGAAATTCCCAGCTAGAAGGGCAGAGTCCAGTCTCTCCTCCCACAAGAGTGCAGACCACTAACCCTTTTAATGTAAAATAACTGGCCTGAAGCCCAAGTGCTTAATACTACACCAATCACAAGCACACATATTCCTTGCAGAAAGAACATGATGTAATGCAATCATATAACCACAGATGCCCACCTGTAGTGATATTTCTACCATTGTACATTCATCATATAAAATATGTATTGTCTGCTGTTAGATGCTCATGTGTTCAACATCCACATTCATTGTCTGTTAGCATTGTTGGGACATATATTGTAATGCATGACTGTCATGCACCACAGTGTCAATGTGTCCATTTGCATTGTGATAGACCTCCACAATCCCTTTTACCTCAGAGATTGTTTACCACATATTCAGATGTGATAATAATTTAGCAAAGGTTGATTGCCATAGCAGTTGTAAGACATCCACTGTAGTGCCTGTGGATATTCCAGATGTCATTAGTCAGTAGAGTGGCATTACTTTCTGTTCAATTCCTGACACGGGCAACATTATATAAATGTAATCATGTTACATAAACACTACTGTATCTAGTTATTATTATTCATTTTTATGTTGGATAATGATATA